>NC_056076.1:12713012-13013816 GCF_016772045.2 Ovis aries | reverse complement strand
TTAAAATAATTTTTATAAATGCATATTCATTCAAATCCTTCTCTCACTAATTATTTTGTGTTGTTCTTGTTCAGTTGCTAAGTCAGATCCTACTCTTTGTGACCCCATGGATTGTAGCACTCCAGGCTCCTTTTTCCTCCACAGTCTCCTGGATTTTACACAAATTCATGTCCATTGAATGGATGATGCTGTCTAACCATCACATCCTCTGCCATCCTTTCTCATCTGGCCTTCAATCTTTCCCAGCATCAGGGTCTTTTCCAATGAGTTGGCACATCACATCAGGTGACCACAGTATTGAAACTTCAGCTTCAGCAACAATCCTTCCAATTAAAATTTAGAGTTGATTTCTGTTAGCATTGACTAATTTGATCTCCTTATTGTCCAAGGGACTCTCAAGAATCTTCTCCAGCATCACAACTTGAAAGCATCAAATTTTTGTGCTCAACCTTCTTTATGATCCAACTCTCACATCCATACATGACTACTGGAAAAACCATAGCTTTGACTAGACTGAAATTTGTGGGCAAAGCAATGTCTCTGGTTTTTAATATGCTGTCTAGGTTTGTCATAGCTTTCATTTCAAGGAGCAAGTATCTTTTAATTTCATGGTTGCATCCACTGTCCACAGCAGTTTTGGCGTCCCCCAACATACAGTCTATCACTGCTTCCATTTTTTCTCCTTTTATTTGTCATAAAGTGATGGGACCAGAAGCTACGACCTTAGTTTTTTGGATGTTCAATTTCAAGCCAGTTTTTTTACGTTTTCCTTTCACCATCAACAAGAGGCTTTTAGTTCCTCTCCATTGTCTGTGATTAGAGTGATGTCATCTGCATATCTGAGGTTTTTTATTACAGCTTGTGATTTATCCACCTGGCATTTTGCATGATGTATTCTGTATATAAGTGAAATAAGCAGGGTGACAATATACAGCTTTATTTTACTCCTTTATCAACTTTATACCATGTCAGTACCATGTCTGGTTCTAACCATTGCTTCTTGCCCTGCATACAAGCTTCTTAGGAGTCTGGTAAGGTGGTCTGTTAACCCATCTCTAAGAATTTTCCACAGTCTGTTGTATTCCACAAAATCAAAGCTTTACCATAGTTACTGAAGCAGAAGTAGTTGTTTTTCTGAAATTCCCTTGCTTTCTCCATGATCCAATGAATGTTGGCAATTTGATCTCTGGTTCCTCTGACTCTTCAAAACCTTGCTTGTACATCTGTAAGTTCTTGATTCCTATACTGCTGAAGCCTAACTCATCAGGATTTTGATGATAACCTGACTAACGTGAAATGAGCACAATTGTATGGTAGTCTGAATACTCTTTGACATTTCCCTTCTTTGGTATGGGAATGAAAACAGACCTTTTCCAGTCCTGTGGCCACTGCTGACCTATTGAGTGAATCACTTTAACAGCATCACATTTTAGGATTTTAAATAGCTTATCTGGAATTCTAGCACTTCGACCTGCTTTGATCATAGTAATTATTCCTAAGGCCAACTTTACTTCACACTCCAGGATGTCTAGCTCTAGGTGAGTGATGAGACCATAATGGTTTTTCTTACCACCTCTTCTTAATCTGTTCTTCCTCTTAGGAAGGTTCTTATCATTTATTTTGTGACAGTTAATTGTGATTGTGATGGTCAAAACCTTAAAGTTGGAGATTGTTCCTTTGAAACTTTAAAGATACCTGCCCTAGTGCTGAGTCCATATTCATTCAAATTAAACTGTACTTGAAACTTCAACAGACTACGTATTAGCTAATTCATAGCATCCTCCTAGAATTATTTGAGTTTCTTTTTGCATGAATAAGAACAGTTGAATTACAGGAAAGAAAAGAAAGAGGAGAGGGGACTGGCAAAATCACCTGTCTCCAATGCAGTTAACCTATGTTTTAAAAAAGCCTTCACTGTGAATATTCAGTGTCCATATGTAATTCACTCAATGTATTTACATTACATTTTGTGAAGGCTTAGAAAAGGCTGGTCTTTCTTTAAGAAATGAATACACCTCAATCAATATGTTAGAAATTTCTTGTTCCCTTTAGCAAATCCACTTTGCAAAGGGCTCCTTAATACCACCCCAGCCTCCCAGTACATTAAAATGTTTCCAATTATTTGATTTAAAGGCCTTGGGAAATGAAGACAAGTGAAACTTAAAGCTAAAAGGCATGGAGTCATTCCTAATTGAAGATCTATCAGAAAAACATTGCACATCTGGTAATGAGGATCTAAGTTAGAAGCAAGCTAAGGTTTAACTTGCAAAGGTTGCATCCTCATAGGGTTCTGAAGGAGGCACTGATTATATTGGGTGGGGCTGCCCAGGCCCCTCCATCTTCCCCATTGAATAGGGCTGTTCCTCAAAACCTATAATGAACTGCGTCTTAGGTATTTAGCCTCCTCTTCTGTGTCCACAAAAAGCAGTTTCTTTTGTTTTATCCTCTGTGAATACATTATATGACTTAAAGCCTTCCTTCTCATATTTTCTCTTTCCTTTTATTTTCCTCTCAGCACTTAATGCCCCAAATTATGAGCATTTTGAATCTTTTAAAGCTGTTTAGGAAGCTTTTTAATGCTCTGATAGCAGAAATTCTGATATTTTTATTAGATCAGGGAGACAGTTGAATGTCTTTTTGTCACACCCTTTTTATTTAGAGATGGGGTTCCATAGAGGAAGGTGTGATTAGGTCAGCTATAAAATATCCAAGAAAAAAACCCCAGCTGTTTGCATCTGCAGTGGTAAGAAAAGCACTTAGTATTTCTTCTTCCGCGGTAGCTCAGATTGCTGTTACAGCTGACAGAAGGTATAGTTTTCTGAGATAAAAGAATATGAAAGTGAAATCACTCAGTTGTGTCTGACTCTTTGCAACCCCATGGACCATACTGTCAGTCCATGGAATTCTCCAGGCCAGAATACTGAAGTGGGTAGCCTTTCCCTTCTCCAGGTGATCTTCCCAACCCAGGGGTCAAACCCAGGCCTCCCGCATTGCAGGTGGATTCTTTACCAGCTGAGCCATAAAGGAAGCCCAAGAATACTGGAGTGGGTAGCCTATTCCTTCTCTGGGGATCTTCCCAACCCAGGAATTGAACCAGGGTCTCCTGCATGGCAGGTGGATTCTTTACCAACTGAGCTATCAGGGAAGCCAACAGGTTGAATTGATTGTGGTCAAACTGGCTCAATTTAGGTTGCATTGATTATGATTTTGAGATTAATAACTTCTCCCACCTCAGGGAGTTCAACTGGAGAGAACTTTGAAATTATGAATACTTTAATCTAATCTGGATACTGGGCCTATTAGAGCCAGAAGTCTTCACTCCAAGCTGTTTGTATAAAAATTCAGCTTGTCATTGGCAGCAGGTGACACACGGCTGTAAAGGAAGATTTAGCCCTAAACATGTTTACATTTTCAGTTGAGAGCAATTGACTTTTGCAAAATGACCCAAATCTACATGGTTTTCTCTCAGTTTCTGAACTTTAAAACTGGAAAGAAATCAGTTCTACATGCAAACAGGCCTAATAGAGTTCTCCTTCACTGCCATTTTTCTTTCTAAATAAAAATATTAGCTCATTATTAAGAATAAAAATAATGAAAACTATACTTGTGCACACTTTATAGTTTCTAATAAGCCCAGAAAAGCCAGAATAAAAATTAAAACTTAAACAGGGACTTAAATTTTGAAGAGAAACTGGTAATCAACAACAGTAGATATGGCCAAAGTAAACTGATAATCATTTTGGAAAATTTTCACTTCATACTTTATATCAGCATATGCTACAGGCAAAAGATCTTGTTTCTCAGTTGCTAAGCCATGTCCAGCTCTTTGTGACCCCATGGATTGCAGCTTGCCAGGCTTCCCTGTCTCTCGCCATCTGCTGGAGTTCACCCCCAAATTCATGTTTATTGAATCTGTGATGACATCCAATCATCTCATTTTCTGCCATCCTCTTCTCTTTTTGCCTTCAATGTTTCCCAGCATCAGAGACTTTTCCAATCTTATTTAACTTTAAATGCTTCATTGTGTGCTGTGCTTAATGTCTCAGTTTTGTCTGATTTTTGGAACCCCATGGACCTCTTTTACAGGCAAAAATACTGGAGTGGGTTGCCATTTCCTCCTTCAGGGGATCTTCCCAACCCAGGAATGATACAGCATCTCCAGTATCTTCTGCATTGGCAGAAAGATTCTTTACCCCTGAGCCACCTGGGAAGCCCAAACTGCTTCATTGCCATTTCTAAAACACAAGTTGATATTAATACAAAAAATTTACTGAGATGTACAAAGTATGCCAAATTTTCATTAATTTGCAGATAAAACATAATTCAGGTACTTTTTCTGATTATATTTTGAAGCCATCTCTCAAAGACATTTCTCAAGCACTTTGTGTACAGCATGGTTTTTCCATTCCATTGCTTTAGATATAAATCTTTTTGGTCATTGATCTACTCATACAATGAGTCTGCATACGTTACTTAGAACTGTCTATTAGCTAAATTACATGGGAATCCCATTACATGGGAATCTTGTTAAGTTGCTCACACAGTATATGTTCAACACTACAAAGAATTTGAGACTAGGGAGATAATCTTACCTTAAAATATCCCTAAATCTAAAGTTTGATTTCGTTCCCTGGGGCCAGGGATGGTTTAGAAAGTGAAAGATGACCTAGTTCATAAGGATGGAGGAAGTGAAAAGAGACCTAGATCAACTGAATTTCACTATCTAAACACATTATTGTAGAACAACTGCAGCTAATGAGAAAATATAAAATCAAACTATTGCAGCTTTCTTAAGACTATGGATTTTCTTTCAACTTTGATCATTACTCTCCCATTCCAGACTCTTCAGTCTTTAGAAAAAGACATGCTATAAAGAACATGAAGCCAAGGTACAGAAGCCAAATCCATTCACAGGCCACTTCTGGAGTAGCCAGCATGCTGAAGTGTAGTCTAGAAGGAGATGTCACAGGCAGGTCCTAGAGGCTTCCTATCAGGTGTGTAAATGCTTACACTTTCCTCTTTTTTAAATAATGGATCACTCCTCCCTACAATCTAATTTTATAAAGTACATTATAACTTAGCCTTGTTTGATATTTAATATGAAGTATTACAAGTCTGACCAATATTAATGAGAATATGACCAGGTTATTTTTGATGGGTCAGAAGTCGATTGGTTAGTGCCAGAATGATAACCTGGCTGACGAATGCACTGAATTTTTCCAACAGGTGCAAGTCAAAGAAGTAAGAAAGACTGAGGAGCTAAGTTGGCAAATAGAAAAAAAGAAAAAGAGCAGAGGAGATTTAAATAAAGAGGGAAGCCCAAAAAACTGGGCAGGGGCTCCCTTTTCCCTTAATTATTGTGCATTTCTCCAGCCTTGTCATTTCACCAATAAGGAAACTTGGCTAGATGAAAAAATAAATGAAGACTGGCTGTAGGTGATATTAGGGGAAAGAAGAATTAAGTTATAAGTATGTATAACATATGTATCACCTGTTGTCAAGGAGTTAGCGACCCAAAGATAGCCAAGAAAATATGCAACTCAAAGGAAAGTAAAACTTAATAATATTGTGAGGAGAGTATTGAATAGTCTTCCAAGAGAGAATCTCTTAGACTTTGGGGAAACAAAAAATGTTGGGTACATTAACATTGAAAGAAACTAAAGGAAAATTAGTCAAGATATGGAACTTGAAAATAGAGATAATATTACGCTCACTTGGATCTTAGCCAGATGCTGCATTTACTCTTTCATTTAATCTTCACTTAAGTGTACATGAGGTAAAGATTAATATTGCCATTTGTCAATGAGGAAGCTGAGGCCGTTAGATATTTAGTAATGCACCCAGTATCACCATGACAGGAACAGGATTGAAAACCTCATCTCTAGTCTTTCAGTTATGTCTTGGGACTCCTCATTCATTTTACATAATGAGAATTTTATAGACAGAGAAGCCTGGCAGGCTGCTGTCCATGGGTTTGCAGAGCCAGATATGACTGAGTGACTTTCATTCACATATTATATAAAGCAAATGAATATTGAACATTTTCTGAAGTTCTCTGCTCTGTGCTATGGCATTATAGGGGTATATTCCTGCAGGAGGAGAAGGAGATGGCAACTCACTCCAGTATTCTTGCCTGGAGAATCCCGTGGACAGAGGAACCTGGTGGGCTGCTGTCATAGGGTCTCACAGAGTTGGACACGACTGAAGCGACTTTGCATGCATGCATTAGAGAAGGAAATAGCAACCCATTCCAGTATTCTTCCCTGGAGAATCCTGGGGATGGTAGAGCCTGGTGGGCTGCCGTCTATGGGGTCATACAGAGTTGGACACGACAGAAGCGACTTAGCAGCAGCAGCAGCAGCAGCATCCCTGCAGGAACCTTGCCCAGAACTTAGAGAAGAAAGCAACACCATTGTGTTTGTAGAATCTCTTTGCTCATTAGGACCTAAGACTTTCTCATGTGTCTGGCACTGATTTTTGTAGCTGAGAGGGACTCCCACTTTCTCAACCAAAGGAAATGTATTTTTGCTCTCTTCAGTACACTTGTTATTCTGTTACAGACAGCTTATTTTTTGTACCATCTCTCACTTTGCTCCTAATTAAGATGCATATAAATTTAAGATTTATACATCATGTCAGTATAGTAAGGAAAAGAAGTGCTGGATATTATCTGAAGTTCACTAGGATTTTAAATTTCATAAATTCCAGATAATTGCTTTCAAGTTTTAGTTGGTCAAAGATGTCAGCATTAAGATTAAGAAACAGTGCAAAAGAAGAATTTCCGCAAAATCACAAAGTACATGGAGACTCAGGATGGTCAAATTATATTCCATTCTACCATATTGCAGTATTTTTTACCTTGCTGATAGAAACAAAATGATAATGAATTTGGAAAACGCTTATAGACCAGGATGAAGGGTGCCAATTCCATTTGGTCCCTTATGAATTATCCATCCTTTTCTCCCCTTTCCAGCATATGGCATCATTATTTAGTATAGAACCTTGAGAGAGTTTTCCAGAGACCTAACATATAAAATTTGGCTTCTTTTTTTGTAGATTATATAACCATAGTTGTATGGGTTAATGACTAGACTTTCTATCCTGTTCCACTGATCTATATTTCTGTGCAATGAGGGCTACCTAATCAGTAACAAAGAAGGCAAGAATATACAAGGGAGAAAAGACAGTCTCTTCAATAATTGGTATTGGGAAAACTGGACAGCTACATGTAAATGCATGAAATTAGAACACTCACAAAACGAAACTCAAAATGGATTAAAGACCTAAGTGTAAGTCTAGATAATTTAAAATTCTAAGAGGAAAACATAGACAGAACACTCTTTAACATAAATCACAGCAACATAATTTTTAACCCACCATCTAGAGTAATGGAAAAAAATAAATAAATAAGACTAAATAGATTTCTTTCCTTCTACTAACTCTGGGGTTCTCTAGGTGTAGAGTTAGGTTATCTATTTGACTTTTTTCTTGTTTCTTGAGGTATGCCTATACTGCTATGAACTTTCCTCTTAGCACTGCTTTTATAGTGTCCCACAGGTTTTGGGTTGTTGTGTTTTCATTTTCATTCGTTTCTATGCATATTTTTATTTCTTTTTTGATTTCTTCTGTGATTTGTTGGTTATTCAGAAGTGTGTTGTTCAGCCTCCATATGTTGGAATTTTTAATAGTTTTCCTCCTGTAACTGAAATCTAATCTTAATGCATCAACACGAATCAACCACGGGTATACATGAGTTCCCAAACATGAAGTATGTATGGCAAAACCAATACAGCATTGTAAAGCAAAATAAAGCAAAAATAAAAATTCAAAAATCTTTCAGAAAAAAAAGCACATCATGACAATAAATTAATAAGCAAATAAATAAAAATTAAAATAAAAAATAATAATCTTAATGCATTATGGTTAGAAAAGATGCTTGGAATGATTTCAATATTTTTGAATTTATCAAGGTTAGATTTATGGCCCAGGATGAGATCTACTCTACGCCTAAAACAACTAGAAAGGGAAGAAATGGAGAACCCCAGAGTTAGTAGAAGGAAAGAAATCTTAAAAATTAGGGCAGAAATAAATGCAAAAGAAACAAAAGAGACCATAGAAAAAGTCAACAAAGCCCAAAGCTGGTTCTTTGAAAGGATAAATAAAATTGACAAACCATTAGCCAGACTCATCAAGAAACAAAGGGAGAGAAATCAAATCAATAAAATTAGAAATGAAAATGGAGAGATCAAAACAGACAACACAGAAATACAAAGGATCATAAGAGACTACTTTCAGCAATTATATGCCAATAAAATGGACAATGTGGAAGAAATGGACAAATTCTTAGAAAAGTACAACTTTCCAAACTGAACCAGGAAGAAATAGAAAATCTTAACAGACCCATCACAAGCACGGAAATTGAAATTGTAATCAGAAATCTTCCAGCAAACAAAAGCCCAGGACCAGATGGCTTCACAGCTGAATTCTACCAAAAATTTCGAGAAGAGCTAACACCTATCCTACTCAAACTCTTCCAGAAAATTGCAGAGGAAGGGAAACTTCCAAACTCATTCTATGAGGCCACCATCACCCTAATACCAAAACCTGACAAAGATGTCACAAAAAAAGAAAACTACAGGCCAATATCACTGATGAACAAAGATGCAAAAATCCTTAACAAAATCCTAGCAATCAGAATCCAACAACACATTAAAAAGATCATACACCATGACCAAGTGAGCTTTATCCAAGGGATACAAGGATTCTTCAATATCCGCAAATCAATCAATGTAATTCACCACATTAACAAATTGAAAAATAAAAGCCATATAATTATCTCAATAGATGCAGAGAAGGCCTTTGACAAAATTCAACATCCATTTATGATAATAACTCTCCAGAAAGCAGGAATAGAAGGAACACACCTCAACATAATAAAAGCTATATATGACAAGCCCACAGCAAACATTATCCTCAATGGTGAAAAATTGAAAGCATTTCCCCTAAAGTCAGGAACAAGACAAGGGTGCCCACTTTCACCGCTACTTTTCCACATAGTTCTGGAAGTTCTGGCCATAGCAATCAGAGCAGAAAAAGAAATAAAAAGAATCCAAATTGGAAAAGAAGAAGTAAAACTCTCACTGCAGATGACATGATCCTCTACATAGAAAACCCTAGAGACTCCACCAGAAAATTTTTAGAGCTAATCAATGAATATAGTAAAGTTGCAGGATATAAAATCAACACACAGAAATCCCTTGCATTCCTATACACTAATAATGAGAAAAGTAGAAAAAGAAATTAAGGAAACAATTCCATTCACCATTGCAACGAAAAGAATAAAATACTTAGGAATATATCTACCTAAAGAAACTAAAGACCTATATAAAGAAAATTACAAAACACTGATGAAAAAAATCAAAGAGGACACTAATAGATGGAGAAATATGCCATGTTCATGGATTGGAAGAATCAATATAGTGAAAATGAGTATACTACCCAAAGCAATCTACAGATTCAACGCAATCCCTATCAAGCTACCAGCGGTACTTTTTCACAGAGCTAGAACAAATAATTTCACAATTTGTATGGAAATACAAAAGACTTCGAATAGCCAAAGCAATCTTGAGAAAGAAGAATGGAACTGGAGGAATCAACCTGCCTGACTTCAGGCTCTACTACAAAGCCACAGTCATCAAGACAGTATGGTACTGGCACAAAGACAGAAATACAGATCAATGGAACAAAATAAAAGCCCAGAGATAAATCCACGCACCTATGGACACCTTATCTTTGACAAAAGGAGGCAAGAATATGCAATGGATTAAAGATAATCTCTTTAACAAGTGGTGCTGGGAAAACTGGCCAACCACTTATAAAAGAATGAAACTAGATCACTTTCTAACACCATACACAAAAATAAACTTAAAATGGATTAAAGATCTAAATTTAAGACCAGAAACTATAAAACTCCTAGAGGAGAACATAGGCAAAACACTCTCCGACATACATCACAGCAGGATCCTCTAGGATCCATCTCCCAGAATACTGGAAATAAAAGCAGAAATTAACAAATGAGACCTAATTAAAATAAAAAGCTTATGCACAACAAAGGAAAATATAAGCAAGGTGAAAAGACAGCCTTCTGAATGGGAGAAAATAATAGCAAATGAAGTAACTGACAAACAACTAATCTCAAAAATATACAAGCAAATTATGCAGCTCAATTCCAGAAAAATAAATGACCCAATCAAAAAATGGGCCAAGAACTAAATAGACATTTCTCCAAAGAAGACATATGGATGGTAACAAACACATGAAAAGATGCTCAACATCACTCATTATCAGAGAAATGCAGATCAAAACCACAATGAGGTACCATTTCACACCAGTCAGAATGGCTGCAATCCAAAAGTCTACAAACAATAAATGCTGGAGAGGGTGTGGAGAGAAGGAAACCCTCTTACACTGTTGGTGGGAATGAAAACTAGTACAGCCACTATGGAGAACAGTGTGGAGATTCCTTAAAAAATTGCATATAGAACTGCCTATGGCCCAGCAATCCCACTGCTGGGCATACACACCGAGGAAACAAGAATTGAAAGAGACACATGTACCCCAATGTTCATCGCAGCACTGTTTATAATAGCCAGGACATGGAAGCAACCTAGAGGTCCATCAGCAGATGAATGGATAAGAAAGCTGTGGTACATGTACACAATGGAGTATTACTCAGCCATTAAAAAGAATACATTTGAATCAGTTCTAATGAGGTGGATGAAACTGGAGCTTATTATACAGAGTGGAAGTAAGCCAGAAAGAAAAAACACCAATACATTATACTGACACATATATATGGAATTTAGAAAGATGTAATGATAACCCTCTATGCGAGACAGCAAAAGAGACACAGATGTTTAGAACGGACTTTTGGACTCAGAGGGAGAGGAAGAGGGTGGGATGATTTGGGAGAATGGCATTGAAACATGTATACTATCATGTAAGAAACGAATCACCAGTCTATGTTCAATACAGGATACAGGATGCTTGGGGCTGGTGCAAGGGGATGATCCAGAGAGATGATATGGGGTGGGAGGTGGGAGGGGGTTTCAGAATTGGGAACTCATGTACACCCGTGGCTGATTCATGTCAATGTATGGCAAAACCAATACAGTATTGTAAAGCAAAATAAAGTAAAAATGAAAATTAAAAAAATTTTTTTAAAAAAACTAAATAGGAGCTCATTAAACATAAATGCTTTTTCACAGCAAAAGGAACCATAAATAAAACAAAGAAGCAACCCTCAGAATTAGAGTAAATATTAGTAAATGAAGAAACTGACAGGGATTAATCCCTAAAATATAAAAATAGTTCATGCAGTTCAAAATAAAAAACAACAAAAAATGAATAATAGACATTTCTCCATTCTCTGAATGTCTTATACAGATCACCGAAATTCACATAAGAATACTCGACATCACTAGTCATTAGAAAAATGCAAATCAAAACTATAATGAGATATCATCTAAACTAGGCTCAAAGGCCATCATCAAAAAGTCCACAAGCAATAAAAGTTGGAGAGGATGTGATGAAAAGGGAACGCTTCTGCATCATTGTTAAGAATATAAATTGGTACACTTACTATGGAGAACAGTATGGAAATTCTTTATAAAACTAAAAATAGAGATACCATATGATCCATCAATCTGACTCCTGGCCATGTATTTGGAGAAAACCATAATTTAAAAAGAAACATACACTCTAATGTTCATCACAGCAGTATTTACAATAGTCAAGACATGGAAGCAACTCAAGTGCCCATTAACAGAGGAATGGATAAGAAGATGTGTATATACATATATACAATGAAATATGACTTAGACATAAAAGAGACAAAATAATGTCATTTTTGGCAACATGGATGGACATAGAGATTGCCACACTGAGTGAAGTAAGTCAGACAGAGAAAGACAAATATCATGTGATATTATTTACATATGAATATATGAAATATAAAAAATGGGGTACAAATAAGCTTATCTACAAAACAGAAATAGTTTCAGATATAGAAAACAAATTTATGGTTATCTGGGTGTAAAAGGGAGGGATAAATTGGGAGGCTGGGATTGAAATATACACACTATTGCATATAGAGTAGATAACCAATCCACTGTATAGCACAGGGAATTCTACTCAATACTCTGTAATGTTCTCTATGGGAAAAGAACCAATAAAGAGTGGATATTTGTATATGAATAACTAATTCACTTTACTGTATCCCTGAAACTAACACAACATTAAATCAACTATACTCCAATTAAAACAAAAAAAGTCTTCCAGTTCAAGATGACAGAGTAGAAGATAGTGTGCTTATCTGCAAAAACACCAAAACCACAAGTAGCTGTTGAATAACCATTGACAGGAGGATGCTGGAATTCACCAAAAAAGATACTCTATGTCCAAGGACAAAGAAGCCACAGTGAGATGATAGGAGGGGTACAATCACGATAAAATCAAATCCCATACCAATCGGGTGAGTGACCCACAAATTGGAAAACAATAGTATCAAAGAAGTTCTCCCACTGCTGTGAGAGTTTGGGTCCCTATGTCATGCTTCCCTAGGGATTCAATAAAGGGACTTGGAATTCTCAGGGAATATGACACTGAAGGCCAGCAGAATTCAATTATGGGACTTCCACAGGACTAGGGAAAGCAGAGATTCCACTCTTGGAAAATAGAAACAAAATCTTGTGTGCACCAAGATCCAGGGGAAAGGAGCAATAACACCACAGAGGCCTGAATCAGACATACCTGCTAGTGTTGGAGCATCTCCCGTGGAGGCAAGTGTCAGCAGGGTCTCATCAAAAGAATGGGGGCAATGACAGCAGCAGTCCTGGAAGATGCTCTTTGGGATAAGCCCTCTTGGAGGTCATCAATAACCCTACCACAGAGTCCATGGTGCCCACAGTGCGGTTGCCTCAGTCCAAATGACTAAAATGAAGGGAGCACAGCCTCAACAATCAGCAGGTAATTAGATTAAAGATTTACTGGGCAAAGCCTCACCCACCAGAGCAAAATCCACTTTTTCTCACCAGTATTTCCCATCAGGAAGTTTACACAAGTTTCTTAGTCTCATCCACCAGAAAGTAGACAGAGGAAGCAAGAAGAACCATGATCCCATAGCAGTTAGAACAAAAATCACATTACCGAAAATTAATCAGGATGAAAAAGCAATGTTATGTTCCAGACGAAGGGACAAAATAAAAATCCCAGAAAAATGACCAAATAAATGGAGATAAGCAACCTTCAAGAAAGAGAATCCAGAATAATGATAGTGAAGATGATCCAGGGTCTCAGAAACAGAATGGAGAAGATGCAAGAAATGTTTACCAAAGACATAAAAAAACACCTAAAGAATAAACAAACAAAGATGAACAGAATCCTAAAAAGAATCAATAGCAGAATAATTGATGCAAAAGAACAGATAAGTGATCTGGAAGACACAATGGTGGAAATCACTGCTATAAAACAGAATGTAGAAAAAAGAATGGGAAAAAAAAAGAAGACAACCTAGGAGACCTCTGGGATAACATTTGCATTATAGGGGTCCAAGAAGAAGAGAGAGAAAAAAAGACCACAGAAGATATTTGAAGAAATAATAACTGAAAGCTTCCAAGGAAATAGTCAACCAAGTCCAGAAAGCACAAAGAGTCCCAGGCAGAATAAATCCAAGGAGGAATACACCAAGACACATAGTAATCAAACTGACAAAAATTAAACACAAATATAAAAATATTTAAAAATAACAAAGGAAAAATGACAAATAACCTACAAGGGAACTCCCACAAGATTATCAGCTGATTTCTCCATAGAAACTCTACAAGCCAAAATGAAATGACATGATATATTTAAAGTGATGAAAGGGAAGACCTTACAACCAAGAACCCTCTACACAGAAAGACTCTCATTCAGATTTGATGGAGAAAGCAATAGTTTTCCAGACAAACAAAAGTTAAGAGAATCTATCACCACCAAACCAACTTTACAACAAATGCTAAAAGAACGTCTCTAGGTACAAAACACAAAAGGAAAATATCTATATAAAATTAACTGAAACAATTATGAAAATAGTAATAGAATCATACATATTGATAATTACCTAAATGGATTAAATGCACCAATCAAAAGTTGTAGATTGGCTGTACAGATGAAAATACGTGCATATAGGTACTTTTACTTACCAATTCACTCTAATTAACTCCCCAAATTGTATGTAAGGGTTATCATACTTCCATTATGTCTCACAATTTTAATTATCTTTTATTTATTTATTTATTTAATTATTTGTCTTGTTGATTGTGAAAACTGATGTGCTGTGCGGTGCTGTGCTGTGCTTTGTGGCTCAGTCATGTCTGACTCTTTGTGACTGTAGCCCACCAGGCTCCTCTGTCCATGGGGATTCTCCAGTCAGAGTACTGGAGTGGGTAGACTTTCGCTTCTCCAGGGGATCTTCCCAACACAGAAATCAAATCTAGGTCTCCCTCATAACAGGTGGATTCTTTACCATCTGAGCCACCAGGGAAGCCCAGGAATACGCGGGGGTGGGGGGGGGTGGCTGGTGGGAGAGGTCGGGTATTCTATCCCATCTCCAGTGTATCTTCCTGATCCAGGAATCAAACCAGGGTCTCCTGCATTGCAGGCAGATTCTTTACTAGCTAAACTACAAGGGAAGCAACATATTTTAATACTGTGATTATGTAGTGATTATTCTGATGTGGCAACACACTCTAGTACTCTTGCCTGCAAAATCCCATGGACAGAAGAGTCTGGCCTGCTACAGCCCATGGGTTGCAAAGAGTCGGGCACAGCTGAGTGACTGAGCGCACACACACACACACACACACACAACTACTTTTCACTCAATACCATTGTACCATGATTCTCAACAGAAAATAATAGAATTCTATATCACTAAAACTACTATTTAATAGAAAAAAAACTGTAATCACTTTTTTAAAATCCAGATGCAAATCAGAATTACCTTGGAATTCTTTGAAAAATGGCCTCAGTATTACTATTTTTCTCCAGAGCTCCAGATGTGTTCCTAACGAGTTGCAGTGTTTAAAAACAACTAGACAACATGATGAGCTTTCACTTTAATCTAGTTTGTTTTGCATTTTCTATTTCATATTCAGTGCTTTCATTTCATTTGGTTTATGTTTTCTAATTTCTCCGTCTTGTCTTTGTTTAAAATGTTCTTACTCAAGACTTTATCAAGCATGGTAGAGAAGCATTTGTATACATACACATATATAAATGTACTATATTATATATATTTTAGAAAATTTATGAGCTTTTCCCTAGCCAGAAAATTTGTGACATTTTAATTCCACTTGTTTTACTTAGTATGAATAGAATGTAAGATTTTTAACAAAAATAATTAAATACACAACAAGCAACAAAGTTTTGCTATATAGTACTGACAGGGTATTATAATCAATATCTTCTCATAACCTATAATGAAAAATAATTTGAAAAATAATATATGCTTATATGTATAACTGAATCACCCTGCTGTACACCAGAAAAACTGTAAGTCAGTCAGTCAGTTCAATTCACTCACTCAGTCATGTCCGACTCTTTGCGACCCCATGAATCACAGCACGCCAGGCATCCCTGTCCACCACCAACTCCCAGAGTTTACCCAAACTCAAGTGCATCAAGTCGGTGATGCCATCCAACCATCTCATCCTCTGTCATCCCTTTCTCCTCCTGCCCCCAATTCCTCCCAGCATCAGGGTCTTTTCCAATGAGTCAACTCTTCGTATGAGGTGACCAAAGTATTGGAGTTTCAGCTTCAGCATCAGTCCTTCCAATGAACACCCAGGACTGGTTTCCTTCAGGATGGACTAGTTGGATCTCCTTGCAGTCCAAGGGACTCTCAAGAGTCTTCTCCAATAACACAGTTCAAAATCATCAATTCTTCGGCACTCAGTTTTCTTCACAGTCCAACTCTCACATCCATACATGATCACTGGAAAAAACATAGCCTTGAATAGATTACTTTGTTGACAAAGTAATGTCTCTGCTTTTTAATATTCTCTCTAGTTTGGTCATAACTTTCCTTCCAAGGAGTAAGTGTCTTTTAATTTCATGGCTGCAGTCACCATCTGCAGTGATTTTGGAGCCCAAAAAGATAGAGTCTGACACTGTGTGCACTGTTTCCCCATCTATTTCACATGAAGTGATAAGAACAGATGCCATGATCTTAGTTTTCTAAATGTTGAGCTTTAAGACAACTTATTCACTCTCTCCTTCACTTTCATCAAGAGGCTTTTTAGTTCCTCTTCACTTTCTACCATAAGGGAGGTGTCATCTGCATATCTGAGGTTATTGATATTTCTCCTGGCAATCTTGATTCCAGCTTGTGCTTCTTCCAGTCCAGCGTTTCTCATGATGTACTCTGCATACAAGTTAAATAAGCAGGGTGACAATATACAGCCTTGATGTACTCCTTTTCCTATTTGGAACCAGTCTGTTGTTCCATGTCCAGTTCTAACTGTTGCTTCTTGACCTGCATACAGGTTTCTCAAGAGGCAAGTCAGGTGTTCTGGTATTCCCATCTCTTGAAGAATTCTCCACAGTTTATTGTGATCCACACAGTCAAGGCTTTGTCAGCTATAATTCAATAAAATATGTATATATTAAGATAAAGAATAAAAGAAATAAAAGTTTGGCTTATCTTTGGGTCTAGTCTATAAAATTTGAAAAACATAAGTCTCATGAATTTACTGTTTCACACTGTTAATTACACTCTGCAATGACCAGATTCCAAACAACTTACTTCAGGCTTTATGGACATTCCCAATGAGAATATATGATAGTTTGTAGCAAAGCAAAATTTTTGGTTAGTATATAGATTAATAGTCCCACTGATACTTTTAAGAGCATCTAAGATGGCTTGATGGCGTCACTGAATCAATGCACATGAGTTTGCGTGAACTCTGGGAGTTGGTGATGGACAGGGAGGCCTGGTTTGCTGCAATTCATGGGATCGCAGAGTCAGCCACGACTAAGCGACTGAACTGAACTGAACTGAACTGAAGGTAAAGGAGATTAATTTTTTTAAAAAAATGTTCATTGGCCCATTTTTTGATTGGGTCGTTTATTTTTCTGGAGTTGAGCTGCATAAGTTGCTTGTATATTTTTGAGATTAGTTGTTTGTCAGTTGCTTCATTTGCTATTATTTTCTCCCATTCAGAAGGCTGTCTTTTCACCTTGCTTATATTTTCCTTTGTTGTGCAGAAGCTTTTAATTTTAATTAGATCCCATTTGTTTATTTTTGCTTTTATTTCCAGAATTCTGGGAGGTGGATCATAGAGGATCCTGCTGTGATTTATGTCTGAGAGTGTTTTGCCTATGTTCTCCTCTAGGAGTTTTATAGTTTCTGATCTTACATTTAGATCTTTAATCCATTTTGAGTTTATTTTGTGTGCGGTGTTAGAAAGTGATCTAGTTTCATTCTTTTACAAGTGGTTGACCAGTTTTCCCAGCACCACTTGTTAAAGAGATTGTCTTTACTCCATTGTATATTCTTGCCTCCTTTGTCAAAGATAAGGTGTCTATATGTGTGTGGATTTATCTCTGGGCTTTCTATTTTGTTCCATTGATCTAAATAGACATTTCTCCAAAGAAGACATACGGATGGCTAACAAACACATGAAAAGATGCTCAACATCACTCATTATTAGAGAAATGCAAATCAAAACCACAATGAGGTACCACTTCACACCAGTCAGAATGGCTGCGATCCAAAAATCTGCAAGCAATAAATGCTGGCGAGGGTGTGGAGAAAAGGGAACCCTCCTACACTGTTGGTGGGAATGCAAACTAGTACAGCCACTATGACCCAGCAATCCCACTTCTGGGCATACACACTGAGGAAACCAGAATTGAAAGAGACACATGTACCCCAATGTTCATCGCAGCACTGTTTATAATAGCCAGGACATGGAAACAACCTAGATGTCCATCAGCAGATGAATGGATAAGAAAGCTATGGTACATATACACAATGGAGTATTACTCAGCCGTTAAAAGAATTCATTTGAATCAGTTCTGTTGAGATGGATGAAACTGGAGCCGATTATACAGAGTGAAGTAAGCCAGAATGAAAAACACCAATACAGTATACTAACACATATATATGGAATTTAGGAAGATGGCAATGATGACCCTGTATGCAAGACAGGAAAGAGACACAGATGTGTATAACGGACTTTTGGACTCAGAGGGAGAGGAGAGGTGGGATGATTTGGGAGAATGCCATTCTAACATGTATACTATCATGTGAATTGAATTTAAAAAATAAAATAAAATAAAAATAAATAAATATCAGGAAGGGGAAAAAAAAAAAGTTATTGGCTCTATGCTGTTTAAAAAAAAATAAATAAATAAATAAAAATAAAAAAAATGTTCAGAGGGAGGAGCTCTGAAAAAATTCTAAAACTTATTTATACCAAGTTTTACATACTTTATGTCCTGAAAAAGTGAGAACATTCCTGAATTTAGTTTTATCCCTGGACTTTGTGGTTCAAAGCTCTCTAGAAAAATCTGTGGATCTCTTTTCATTTGTATTTACTGAGACTCAGACCTGACCTCTTTGAGTTTTACATAGCCTGTGTCCTTCAGCATGCTGGTCCTGATGTGGCCCACTGCTCTTCTGATTTCCCTCTCAAAACTGCAGGAGTAATGTGTAGGTTCCCATGGTCTTCATTTGTAACAAAGGGAAAATATCCTTCATTAAGATACACAATTCCAGTGTTTAAAACTTAATAACATTACTTGGAACCACTAATAATTATTTTTCTCAAGAGTTGTAGTGAATTAAATTGATTTTTAAAAATAAATATGATCTTAATCATATGAACAGAATGGCAAAATATGTAACAATACAAATTAAGTAGGTGTCAAAGAGGGCTTCTCCAATGGCTCAGTGGTAATGAATCTGCCTACCAATGCAGGAAACACAGGTTCAGTTTCTGGGCCAGGAAAATCCCCTGGAAAAGGAAATGACAATCTATTCCAGTATTCTTACCTGGGAAATCCCACAGACAGGGGAGTCTTGTGGGCTATAGTCCATGGGGTCACAAAACAGTTGGACATGATTGAGCAACTAAAACAACAGGTGTCAAGGAACACAATTTATGCTGCTCTTTCATTTAGAACACTGTACCCAAAATCTCACCCTTAAAAGCTCCATTCATGGCATCCATCCTGACAGAACTTCCTTGGCCCATGCTGACATGCAACCATGTTATTCATCATCTGTGACACTCATTTCACAATTATTCATCCACTTATCTGTAGCTTCTGATATTTTGTTAGCCGAATAATCTATGTAAAAGGTTTAATGTACTTGTTCATCTATTTCTTCTAAATATCCTGGCTAGAATATTTGCTCCTTTAGAGTATGAATCATGTCTAGCCCTCTTCTATACTACAAATAACTCTAATGTTACTTGTTAATTGATTATTTTGATGAGGATTCTTTGAATAGACCCGCTTATTTTGTAGGTGTAAAAATCCCATTTCTGAAAGCACGGCATCTTTTTTAATACTCTTTTCTCCTTCATCTTACTTTCTTAAGGAAAAATTAAAATTTGGGGCAAAAGCTACACATTTAGGAGAAAAGTACAGGTCTTAATTCTTAAAACATGCCTTTGGTCTGTGAAGTGAAGTGTGAAGTGAAAGTCACTCAGTCTTGTACGACTCTTTGCGATCCCATGGACTTCTCCATGGAATTCTCCAGGCCAGAATACTGGAGTGGGTAGCCTTTTCCTTCTCCAGGGGATCTTCCCAACCCAGGGATCGAACCCAGGCAGCATTGCAGGAAGATTCTTTACCAGCTGAGCCACAATGGTCTGTACCTGACTTGAACTGAAACATGACTGAAAGGCCTAAATTCTTTAGGGAAGGTTAGAAGAAGAAGCATTATGCTATGACTATTGACAATGACATACTGAAGGAACTCATTGTATATGAAAATACAGTCCATGACAATTGCCTACCTACAATTGCCAATATTTGTAATACCATTAGAGGTAAAGACCTTGGAATCTTAGGATTATAAATACACACCTGTGAGTAGCAAATTCAAGCCCTAAAGAGAAGTTGAAATTTAGCAGAAATAAGTTAACTCTTCAACCTAAAAAAAAATTTTAACTATCTATCTAAAATTATTTTTCAGGAAATAAGACTGAAAACAAATCTCAAAAGTTTAGTTGACAAGTTCTGCAATATGATTGCTAGAAAAATCAGCATTAGTTTACACTAACAAAAATATCTCTATCACATTTTGCTGTGTTATATACCTATCAGCTCACACCTGGGGTACAGTCTTCAGTTCTGAATGAAATATGTAAAAGGATTATTGATACATTAAGGCAAATCTGAAGCAGGATGACCAGGATGATAAGAAAACTAGAAATCAAGTTACATGATTAAGAATTCTAGCAAATGATAATTATCAATAAAAGAGAAAATTAAGAAAAAGAAGATAAAGAGTTTTTTAAATGTTTGAAGCACTAATGTCTGGACAGAGCACTGTTTATGTTGTAAAAACAGTTGCTAATTAGTGTATATTAAGAGAAGATTCAGCCAAAGAGAGAGATAGCCTGACAAATTGAGCTATACACAATGCGACCAGATGACTTCAGGTGAATAGCACTTAGGGTGCTATTCAAGCAAGTATTGACGAAAGGCTTAATAATCCTTACAAGGGATTCTAATTCTGCCCATAAGGAGGACATTGAAGTTGTTTCTCCTCATCTTGAGATATAGATTTAACAATAAAGGGCTAAGAAAGTGGACTTCACTTCCAAAATAAAACTTAAAGTTATCATTAAAACAGTCAATGCTTTTGAGGCATTCTAAATTTTTAATATGCTTAAAGATGTTTGTGGATGTCTGCACACAATATAGAGGTAACTTGCAGTATTAGAGCAAAAACACTATTCTCTTCCTATGGTGTGTTTGGCTTCATTATGAAGTAGCTATACCTCAGATTTTGGCTACAGAGACAGTATACACTGAGATAACTGTCAAGGAGGCTTTTAAAATGTAATAGTGTGAGATTAATGCCTATGTTTCTTTCCTTTTTCACGTGCTGTGCTAAGCACATGCCATCAAGGCCAGGGAGAGAAAGTAAACTTTATTCTTTGAAACCACAAGCAACATTAATTCTTGGATAGCTACTGAGAACGATGAGAGAAACCTATCATTTCCCACATTTGTTTTTATTTTAGATGTTTATCTAATAAGTGTCACCTAACTTCTACTTTCCTTCATGAAGACGTCCCAGATATGATAAGGATTCAGTAAGACAAAAGCTGTTTTCAGCCTTATTGTCTCTTCTGTATTAACAAAGCATCATTAAGACAGATAGCCCAGGCCAACTTCTTTCTATGATCAACCAAAGATAAATATTCTGTGCGTTATCAGCTGAAAAGGAAATTCTTTATTTTTATCAGAGACTGTAGTTGCTTAGCTTGAAACAAAAATCAATGGCTCCATATTTATTTATTTATTTATTTTTATTAAAGCAGAGCAAAACTCTAATAGATCTCCCAGTTACTTCCCTCCTACATAAATCTGACTTAAACAGCAAATGCTAATTTTGGCTAACAAATTATATACACATGGAAATATTAATTTTATATAAACTATCAGGGATTTTAATGAGACTGTAAAATTAAATTTTCTCATTATAATCATTTCAAATAAGTCATGAAAAGCTTAAATCCCAAGTTTATACACAAATATTTACCTAATATAGTGCACTTTATCATCTCATGCTGTGCTTCTCCCCATATCTTATCCCATGTCATACCTTATAGACTCCTCGTTTCCTATATTCCTTACCCCTTAGTGCATAGTAATCCCCTATCTTTTTAGTTTTTTATTTTTATATCAGTCACTTGAGAATCATATATTACATTGTCATGGCATTTAACTTTTGACATGGGCCATCCTATTTCTTTGAATAGATTGCAATACCTATAAGACTGGAAACCATGTTTTGCACTGAGAGGTGTTCTATGGGTGAGCAAATGGCAATAAAAAACAATGAACACATTTAAAAGAGTTTATATATTGTGGTAGAGAGAGTCTTGGCTTTCTCCCCTGCGCCCACTCCAGTTCTGGTGTTTTTATTTTAGAAAGAAAGCATATTGAACTAAACACTGGAGAGCTACTGCTTCCTTGTTTTGCGTTACTTCTATCCTCCATTTCCAGTCAAGATCAATCTTCATCCAGTCTGTGAGACCAAAAGAACTATCTTAGAGTCAAGATCAGCAATTATAGTCCTGTTCCCATTTCTGTCCTGTTGCTGGATATGGTATGTCACATTCTCTCTCTTCTCCAATGCAGACTGCTAGTAGCCATCAATCTGAAGAATTCTTTCTTCTGCTGCCAACTACCAGTTTATTTATCTGCTGCCAGCAGACTGAGGTTGTGCCTGAATCCAAACTGCTGCATTTACCATTCACTCTACAGCTGCATTATTGGGAGAAGGGGAGTTTAGAAGGGCACTGACCCCGAAAGTTCTCAATACTTCTCACTCATCATCAGGAAGGGGGAAGAAGGAAAATTTTTCTCTAGGTATTTTTGTTTGTTTTTGGTTTTATTTTTGGCTCCTGAAAAGGCTAGCAAAGAACAGTAATAGTATAAGCAGTTAGAATATTTATTTAAAAACAATTTTTTTAAATGCAAAACATTATGGAATTTAAAACATCACATTTTGATTAATGTAGAAATAATTGTCACTAGAGTTCGGCAGCCACCCCAAAACAGCAAGGCAAAAGGGCAATTGGTATAAAGGAAATAAAATTCCACACAAAAATCCAAAACAAAACTAAAAACATCTCAAATTAAACCTGGAAGACTAGGAGATTCCAACAGCAGATTTCTGTCCACTACTGAAACATTCCAAAATCCAAGCTTCAAAGGTGCCTAAATGTATATTAAATAAAATTTTGTTTTGTTTTGTTTTTTAAGAAAAAAAAAAAGAAAGAAAGCAGAATGTGGTTATAAATCCTGCAATATATTACATTAAAAAAAAAAATCCTAGCACAACAAGAACAAATTTTAAAAGAAATTAAACAAACAGATAAAAATAGTGGCAGCAGAGGTTACCTGTCTGAGCACCTACATTTTCTTAGGAAGGGATCGTGTTTCACCAGCCCTATAGCCCATAAACCTTCTCAAAAAGAGTGAGTGAGCCAGGAGTGAGCATCAGGTGGCCAAATTATTGGAGCTTCAGCTTCAGCATCAGTCCTTCTAATGAATATTCAGGACTGATTTCCTTTAGGATTGACTGGTTTGATCTCTTTGCAGTCCAAGGGACTTTCCAGAGTCTTCTTCAACACCACAGTTCAAAAGCATGAATTCTTCAACTTTCTTTATGGTGCAATTCTCACATCCATACATGACTACTGGAAAAAAACATAGCTTTGACTAGATAGACCTTTTTTGGCAAAGTGATATCTCTGCTTTTAAATATTCCGTCTAGGTTTGTCATAGCTTTTCTCCCTAGGAGCAAGCACCTTTGACTTTTGTGGCTGCAGTCACCGTCCACAGGGATTTTGGAGCCCAAGAAAACCAATTCTGTCAGTCTTTCCATTTTTTTTTCCCTACTTGCTATAAAGAGATGGGACTGGATGCCATGAATTTAGGGTCTTTTTGAATTTTGAGTTGTAAGCCAGCTTTTACATTCTCCTCTTTCACTTTCATCAAAAGATTATATAGTTATTCTTTGTTTCCTGCCATTTGAGGTTATTGATATTTCTTCTAGAAAACTTCATTTCAGTTTGTGGGCCATCCAGCATGGCATTTCACATGATGTGCACTACATATAAGTTAAATAGCAGGCAGACGCTTTAACCTCGGAGCCACCAGGGAAGCCCTAGTTAAATAGCAAGGTGACAATATATAGTCTTGACGTACTCCTTTCAGAGTTTTGAATCAGTCTGTTGTTCCATGTCTAATTTTAACTACTGCATCTTGATCTGCCTACAGATTTCTCAGGAGATAGGTAAGGAGGTCTGGTATTCCCATCTCTAAGAATTTTACACAGCTTATTCTGATCCACATACTCAAAAGCTTTAGCATAGTCAATTAAGCAAAAGTAGATATTTTTCCTGGATTCTCTTTATTTTTCTATGATCCAGTAATTGTTGGCAATTTGACATCTGGTTACTCTGCCTTTTCTAAATCCAGCTTGTACATCTGAAAGTTCTTGGTTGACATGCTATTTAAGCCTAGCTTGAAGGATTTTGAGCATTATATTGGTATCATGTGAAATGAATGCAATTTTGAGATAGTTTGAACATTCTTTGGCATTGCCCCTTGGTATTGGAAAGAATACTAACCTTATACAGCCCTGGAGCCACTGCTGTGTTTTCCAAGTTTACTGGCAGATTGACTACAGCACTTTAACAGAATCAGCTTTTAGTATTTGAAACAGCTCAACTGGAATCCCATCATTGCCACTGGCTTTGTTGGGAGTAATGCTTCCTAAGGTCCACTTGACTGCGCACTCCAGGGTGTCTGCCTCTATGTGAGTGACCACAGAATCTGGGTGATCTGGGTCATTAAGACGTTTTCTGAATAGTTCTTCTGTGTATTCTTTCCACCACTTCTTAATTTCTTCTGCTTCTGTTATGTACTTGCCATTTCTGTCCTTTATGTGCCCATATTTGCATCAAATGCTCCCTTGGTTTCTCTAATTTTCTTAATGAGATCTCTAGCCTTTCAAATCTGAATTAATTTCACCCATTTTCATCCATTTTAGTTCACTGATTCTTAAAAAGTTTATGCCTGCCATCTCCTGTTTGGCCATCTCTTATTTGTCCAATTTATCTTGATTCATGGATCTAACATTCCAGGCTCCTATGCAATATTGTTCTTTACAGCATCAGACTTTACCTTCACCATCAGATTCATCTAAAACTGGACGTAATTTCTGGTTTGGCTCAGCCTCTTTGTTCTTTCTGGATCTATTTCTCCACTGTTTCCCAGTAGCATATTGGACACCTACCAACCTGGGGGACTTATCTTTCAGTGTCATATTTTTTTATTTTTCCTTTTCATACTGTTAATGGACTTCTCAGGGCAAAAATTTTGAAGTGGTTTACCATTTCCTTCTCCTATGGACCAAGTTTTGTCAGAACTGTTCACCATGACCCATCCATCTTGGATAACTGCATGGCATGGATCATATCCAGGGACATATAACAAGGGGGAAAAAAAATCATGGTCTAAAGGTACTGAAATCACACAATCTACTCTCTGATCACTGTGGAATTACATTAAAAATCAATATCAAAAGATATTTGAAAATAATACATATATTTTCAAGTTCAATATGATATTTACCAAGTTAGATCTTTGACTTAGCCACTGAACACCTCAAGATGGTTAAAAGACTGAAAAACACAGAATTATTGCAGAGAAGAAAACATTTAAATAAGAAAATAGTATCAAGGGCATTTTCAAAATCCCATGTATTTGGAAATTAAATGTCCCTTTGAAATGACAGCTGTATCTAAGAACCCATAATAAGGAAAGTTAGACAATATCTATAACAAATAAAAATGAACGAGAATTTGTCAAAATTTGTTGCATGCAGCTGAAGCTGCTCAATGCAGCTAAATACAAAGTGGAATCTTCAATAAGGTATGAAACAATTAGTGGACACTAGCATATAATTGTGTGAAATATGAACAAAATCTGTATTTTAGTTAATGATATTGTATCAAGTTATTTTCCTGTTTAGAAGCTGTTTTGTTTATAAAACATAGTGTTTGTTTCCATTTTTATAATTGGATTAGAAGTTTCAAGCCTCATTCCAGTTTTTTTTTTTTTATTAGTAAAGTAATAAGCTTTTTAGCTTTCAGCAATAATACTAGATGCCAGAATAAATAGAAGAATATCAAAGTTTTGATTGAATATGAATTAGAAATCTATGATTCTATACATACTTAGTCAAAGAAGTAGAACAAAAATATATTTTCTAGCTAAGCAAAACTTCATAAGCTTTCTAAAATATGTTTTATTGTATTACTATATATATATATGTCTGTATGTATTAAAAAACTTTTCAACTACTCTTGATAAAGCCTTGAAAATGAACAACAAAGAAAGAGATAAAACTAGAAAACATAAAATAAATGAATTGAGAGCATTGAATATGAAGTAGAAAAAGTGAAAACAAGCTAGGTTTAAAAAATCATCGTATCATCTAGTTGTTTTTCAACATAGTTGCTCAGTAGAATCACATCTGGAACTCAGGGAAAAAACAGTACCTTGGGCATTTGCATTTTTCAAAAAATTCCAAGGTAATTCTAATGTTCTTCTGGATTTAAAAAGTGATTACAAGTTTTCTTTTTTTTAATTTTAATATTTTTAACTTATGAAAGTATGCTAACACAATTACAGGAGACTTGGAAAATATAGTAAAAGCTTACATATAGTTCCACTATGTATAAAATATATAATATATGTAAAATATATTATAATTATTATTTTTAGAAGATAATTGCTTTAGTTGGAGTTTCAGTATAAAACTCTCAAAAAATAATAGAATGAATATACAGAGAAGCAGAAGAATGCAGGGGACCTGAAAAGTATTATGAACCAATTCAGCATAATAAGATTTATATGACTTTCACACAACAGCAGGGTACAAATTCTACTCAAGTTCCCATAGACAATAAACTAGGAGAAACTGGAAAATATCTAGTGACATAATACAGGATGAAAACATGTCATGGTCTAAAGGTATTGAAATCATACAGAGTCTGTTCTCTTATCACTGTGCAATTATGTTAGAAATCAATATCAAAAGATATTTGAAAACACCCACATTTTTTTTCAAATGCAGGGGGTTATTGCAGAGGAGAATGCATTTAAATGAGAAATTGGTGTCTAAATGAGAAATTAATTTTAAATATACTTTAAACAAATTCCATATATTTGGAAGTAAATGTCCACTTTTAAGTGATAGCTATATCTAAGAAGTCTTAGTAAGGAAAATTGGAAAATATTTGTAATAGAATAAAAATGAAATATAATTTATCAGAATGTGTTGTATGTGGCTAAAGCTGCTCAATGCAATCAAACAAAATGTAAAGTCAGAAAAATAAAAAATGGACACTAGCAAAAAATTTTGTTAAATTTGAAAAAAATCTGTACTTTAGTTGATAATACTGTATCATTTGTCAATTTTCTGTTTTTTTTTTTTACAACACAGTATTTCTGTATATTCTCAGAGTTGAGTTAGAAGTTTCACTCCTCATTCAAAAATTTTTGCAAATGACTAAAAGTAAATTTTCTAGACTTTTAGCAGTAATACTAGCTGACAAAATATATGAAAATGAATCTTAGATTTGACTAAATATAAATTAGAAATCTATCATTATATTCATACTATGTCAAACAAGTGGAATCAAAATGTCATAATTTTTTGAACTAGGCAAAAATTCATAAACTTTCTAATATATATATGTATTATGTACACAAATGCTTTTATACTGTGCTTGAGAAACAGTAGCAAAAACAAGAGACAGATAATTGGAAAACATAAACTAAATGAAATGGGAGTGCTGAATATTAAGTAGATAAAGTGAAATAAACTAGATAATCATAGAGTCCAATTGTTTTTATAGCTGATCAGTAGAAACACATCTGAAGCTTTGGAGAAAAATAGCAACACCTGAGCATTAGTATTTTTCAAAAAATTCCAAGAAGCTTCTACTATGTTTCTATATTTTACAAGTTTTTCTATTAAATAGTAATTTTAGTGATATAAAATTCTATTATTTTATTTTGACTAATCATGTTATAGTGGTATTAAGTGAATAATAGCTACATAATTATGATAGTATTAATTTAGGCCATGCTTCAGGATTACATGAACCAAGAACTTCCAGATGTAGAAGCTGGATTTAGAAAAGGCAGAGAAACCAGAGATCAAATTGCCAACATCTGCTGGATCATGGAAAAAAGCAAGAGAGTTCCAGAAAAACATCTATTTCTGCTTTATTGACTATGCCAAAGCCTTTGACTGTGTGGATCACAAGAAACTGTGGAAAATTCTGAGAAAGATGGGAATACCAGACCACCTGACCTGCCTCTTGAGGAAGCTATATGCAGGTCAGGAAACAACAGTTAGAACTAGACATGGAACAACAGACTGGTTCCAAATAGGAAAAGGAGTACATCAAGGCTGTATATTGTCACCCTGCTAATTTAACTTATATGCAGAGTACATCATGAGAAATGCTGGGCTGGAAGAAACACAAGCTGGAATCAAGATTGCTGGGAGAAATATCACTAACCTCAGATATGCAGATGACACCACCCTTATGGCAGAAAGTCAAGAGGAGCTAAAAAGCCTTTTGATGAAAGTGAAAGAGGAGAGTGAAAAAGTTGGCTTAAAGCTCAACATTCAGAAAACGAAGATCATGGCATCCGGTCCCATCACTTTATGGGAAATAGATGGGGAAACAGTGGAAACAGTGTTGGACTTTATTTGGGGGCTCCAAAATCACTGCAGATGGTGACTGCAGCCATGAAATTAAAAGACGCTTACTCCTTGGAAGAAAAGTTATGACCAACCTAGATAGCATATTCAAAAGCAGAGACATTACTTTGCCGACTAATGTCCATCTAGTCAAGGCTATGGTTTTTCCAGTGGTCATGTATGGATGTGAGAGTTGGACTGTGAAGAAAGCTGAGCGCTGAAGAATTGATGCTTTTGAACTGTGGTGTTGGAGAAGACTCTTGAGAGTCCCTTGGACTGCAAGGAGATCCAACCAGTCCATTCTGAAGGAGATCAGCCCTGGGTGTTATTTGGAAGGAATGATGCTAAAGCTGAAACTCCAGTACTTTGGCCACCTCATGCGAAGAGTTGACTCATTGGAAAAGACTCTGACGCTGGGAGGGATTGTGGGCAAGAGGAAAAGGGGACGACAGAAGATGAGATGGCTGGATGGCATCACTGACTCAATGGACGTGAGTCTGAGTGAACTCCGGGAGATGGTGATGGACAGGGAGGCCTGGCGTGCTGCAATTCTTGGGGTCACAGAGTCGGACATGACTGAGCAACTGTACTGAACTAAACTGAACTGATGGAAGGGGCTATAGGTGTGAAAAACTGGATCTTGCCCTGGTAGACAGTATACATTAAAACTTGAATCCAGTTTTCCACTGATGGGTGTGGTTGGGCTCCCTCCCTGTTAATTGTGTGGTCTGAGGCAACCCAAGGTTGAAGTCTCCAGGCACTATGGTGCCAAGAAGACCTCTCCCCCCTCTTCCCAGGTGGCTTAGATGGTAAAGAATCTGCCTGTATTGTGGGAGACCCAGGTTTGATCCCTGGGCCAGGAAGATCTCCTGGAGGAGGGCATGGTAACCCACTCCAGTATTCTTGCCTGGAGAATCCTGTGGACAGAGGAACATGCTGGGCGCCAAAAGTTAGACATGACAGAAAGGCTAAGAACAAGAGGGCTTACCCCAAGGAGCCCCTTCCAAAGCTTCTACTGCCTGTGACCCCACTCCTGTGGTGAGCCACTGCCAAAACACACTTCCGCAGAGGAGCCTCTAACACTACCAAGTAGGTATGGTTCAGTCTCCTGAGGGATGACTTCTTCTTTCCCATGGGTGTTAATGTGCACAAGATTTTGTTTGTGCCCACAGGAATGGAGTCCTGTTTCCTCCAGTCCTTTGGAAGTCCTGTGATCAGATCATACTAGTCTTCAATGTCAGATTCCCTGAGGATTCCCAGTCCAGTTTTCAAATTCCCAGTAAGAGAAACTTGACATCAGGCTCAGAACCTTCACAACAGTGGGAGAACTTCTGATATTATTGCTCTCAGTCTATGGGTCACCCACCAGTGAATACAGGATTTGATTTTATCATTATTGTGTACCTACTATCATCTCATTGACTCATTTCAAAGACTACTTCTTTGCCTTTGGATATGGGGTACCTTTTTTTTGGTGGATTTCAGCATCCTCCTGCCAATGTTTGTTCAACAGCTCTTTGTGATTTTTGTGCTCTCACAGGAGGGGATGAAAACACGTTCTCTAGTCCACCATCTTGAACCAGAAACCTCTATATCTTCTATTAAATGGTAGTTTTAGCGATATAGAATTCTATTCTTTTCTATTGACAAATTATGATATAATGGTATTAAAATGAATAATACTTACATAAGCACATACATACAATATTATTGTACATACATACATACAATAGTAAAAGATGTTTGTCAGTTTTCACAATTAATAGGAAACATAAGATAATTAGAATTCAAGCTATAATGGAAACATGATAAACCTAATAATATAAAGTAATTATATACAGTTTAGGGGGTTATTTAGAGTGATATGGTGATATGTCCATATATGGACATGTTTTCAACCACCCAGCCAGTCTATGTCTTTTGCTTGGTGCATTTAATTTATTTACAAATAAAGCAATTATCAATATATATGATCCTTAATTTTCTTAATGGTTTTGGATTCATTCTTTGTAAGTTTAGTCCTTCTTGTGTTTCCTGCCTAGAGAAGTTCCTTTAGCATGTGTTGTAAAGTTGGTTTCATTGGATTGAATTCTCTTAACTTTGGCTTTTCTTTAAAGCTTTTGATTTTTCTGTCAAATCTGAATGAGAGTTTTGCTGGGTAGAGTATTCTTGATTTATTTTCTTCCCTTTCATCACTTTAAATATATTGTGCCATTCCCTTTTGGCTTGTAGAGTTTCTATTAAAAAATCAGTTGATAACCTTATGGAAGTTCCCTTGTATGTTGTCTTTCCCTTATTGCTTTTAATATTTTATCTTTATCTTATTTTTTCTCAGTTTAATTACTATGTGCATAGGTGCATTCCTCCTTGAATCTGTCTTCCCTGTGACTCTCTGAACTTTGTGAACTTGGTTGACTATTTCTTTTCAGCTATTATCTTTTTAAATATTTTCTTCAGTCCTTTCTCTCTTCTCTTTTTGGGCCTCCTATGTAGTGAATCTTGGTACATTTACTGTTGTCCCAGAGATCTTTTATGCTGTCTTCATTTTTTTCTATATTCTATCTTGAGCAGTGATTTTCATCATTCTGTCTTCCAAGTCACTTATTCATTCTGTTCTTCTGCCTCATTTATTCTGCTGCTGATTCCTTTCAATTAAGTGTTCATCTCTGTTTGTTTGTTGTGTCTTTCATAAACATTTATTGTATGATCATCATTATTTTCCCAAGATCCTGGATCATCTTCTCTATCATATTCTGATATTTTTTTTTCCTGGAAGGTTGCCCATCTCTAGTTCATTTAGTTGTTTTTCTGTTTTTGTTTTTGTTTTTTCTTGTAGTTTCATCTGGAAGATAAAGCTCTGCTTTTTCATTTTGATTAACTATCTGTGGTTGTGATTTTTGTTCTGGAGGCTGAAAGATTGTAGTAGGTTTAATTATTTACAACAACTCCACATATTAAGTACTCTATTAGGCCCACTTCACAAGAAATGTTTAGCAACTTGCCTGTTGTTTCACAGATATTAAAATTAATGGCCCTCATACACTATGCAATATTACCTCTTTCATCTAGCAAATATTTCCCATTTTATACATATTTATTGTATATACAACAATTTATTTGTATTCATATCTTGATAGACAAAAAATAAACAAAAACAGAAACTGAGGAAGAGTAAACGCCACCTTAGAGTGAACTTAAAACTTATAGTCAATTATTAAATCATTATAATACAAATGGTCTTGTTTTATCAATGACTAATTATAGAGTCAAGGATTCTGCCAGGAACCAAAGTTTGCATGCATAAGGTCTTCCCAGCTTAATTGCCAAAAATTAGTTTATTCAAATGGCTCCCAATTTTCTGTAGGTTCAAGAACAAGCTTCTGATGTCTACATGCTTTTCTGCTTCCTATTGTCATTATGGCCCTCTTAAAATTACTTTAAACTGGACACAACTATCCTTCAGTTATCACTTCTGTGCCATCAATCCCTTAATCCATTCCATAGGCCTAGAATTACTAGAGCATTCTATTAATCTGACAACACTTGGTAAAATCTTGCTAAGGAAAGAATGTACAGTACAAAGAGTATTCATGTTAATTGAAATGACAGTAGTAGTTGGACCTTCCAAGGCTGGAATATTTCTATCCAGTAGTCTATTTCATGCAAACTCAGCTTACACCTACCTGAAAGAATCAGAATCCATCATGCACTGTAACCCAGGCCCAATTCACATAATGTCTCAGAAAGAAGACAATGTTCCTTATTTACCCTTGTGTAAGGCCCACCTTCCACTTTCTTTTTTTTTCCCCCCAAGCATAATGATTTTTTATTTATATTTAGTATTTTTTTCAAAGGCAGAAAAAACGGATTTCTTTAAATGAATAAATATATTCATATTCATAACTATGGTTAATATTTTGATATTTTTCTTCCCAGTTGTTTGTTTGTTTGTTTGTTTCACTTTACAATATTGTATTGGTTTTGCCATACATCAACATGAATCTGCCATGGGTGTACACATGTTCCCCATCCTGAACTCCCCCTTACCATCCCTCTGGGTCATCCCAGTGCACCAGCCCAAGCATCCTGTATCCTGCATCAAACCTGGACTGGCAATTAGTTTCTTCTATGATATTATACATGTTTCAATGACATTCTCCTTAATTATCCCACCCTCTCCCTCTCCCGCAGAGTCCAAAAGACTTCTGTACATCTGTGTCTCTTTTGCTGTCTCACATACAGGGTTATCGTTACCATATTTCTAAATTCCATATATATGCACTAGTATACTGTATTGGACTATGGAATGAGGTTCATGACATTGTACAGGAGACAGGGATCAAGACCATCCCCATGGAAAAGAAATGCAAAATAGCAAAATGGCTGTCTGAGGAAGCCTTACAAATAGCTCTGAAAAGAAGAGGAGTGAAAAGCAAAGGAGAAAAGGAAAGATTTAAGTATCTGAATGCAGAGTTCCAAAAAATAGCAAGAAGAGATAAGAAAGCCTTCTTCAGTGATCAATGCAAAGAAATAGAGGAAAACAACAGAATGGGAAAGACTAGAGATCCCTTCAAGAAAATTAGAGATACCAAAGGAACATTTAAGGCAAAGATGGGCTCGATAAAGGACAGAAATTGTAGGGACCTAACAGAAGCAGAAGATATTAAGAAGAGTTGGCAAGAATACATGGAAGAACTGTACAAAAAAGATCTTCACGACCTGGATAATCACGATGGTGTGATCACTCATCTAGAATCAGACATCCTGGAATGTGAAGTCAAGTGGGCCTTAGAAAGTATCACTACGAACAAAGCTAGTGGAGGTGATGGAATACCAGTTGAGCTATTTCAAATCCTGAACGATGATGCTGTGAAAGTGCTGCACTCAATATGCCAGCAAATTTGGAAAACTCAGCAGTGGCCACAGGACTGGAAAAGGTCAGTTTTCTTTCCAATCCCAAAAAACGGCAATGCCAAAGAATGCTCAAACTACCGCACAATTGCACTCATCTCACATGCTAGTAAAGTAATGCTCAAAATTCTTCAAGCCAGGCTTCAACAATATGTGAACCGTGAACTTCCAGATGTTCAAGCTGGTTTTAGAAAAGGCAGAGGAACCAGAGATCAAATTTCCACATCCACTGGATCATGGAAAAGCAAGAAAGTTCCAGAAAAAAAAACATCTATTTCTGCTTTATTGCCTATGCCAAAGCCTTTGACTGGGTGGATCACAATAAACTATGGAAAATTCTGAAAGAGATAGGAATACCAGACCACCTGACCTGCCTCTTGAGAAATCTGTATGCAGGTCAGGAAGCAACAGTTAGAACTAGACATGGAACAACAGACTGGTTCCAAATAAGAAAAGGAGTACATCAAGGCTGTATATTGTCACCCTGCTTATTTAACTTGTATGCAGAGTACATCATGAGAAACACTGGACTGGAAGAAGCACAAGCTGGAATCAAGATTGCTGGGAGAAATATCAATAACCTCAGATATGCAGATGACACCACCCTTATGGCAGAGAGTGAAGAGGAACTAAAAAGCCTCTTGATGAGTGTGAAAGAGGAGAGAGAAAAAGTTGGCTTAAAGCTCAACATTCAGAAAACGAAGATCATGGCATCCGGTCCCATCACTTCATGGGAAATAGATGGGGAACCAGTGGAAACAGTGTCAGACTTTATTTTTGGGGGCTCCAAAATCACTGCAGATCGTGATTGCAGCCATGAAATTAAAAGACGCTTACTCCTTGGAAGGAAAGCTATGATCGACCTAGATAGCATATTCAAAAGCAGAGACATTACTTTGCCAACGAAGGTCCGTCTAGTCAAGGCTATGGTTTTTCCAGTGGTCATGTATGGATGTGAGAGTTGGACTGTGAAGAAGGCTGAGCACCAAAGAATTGATGCTTTTGAACCGTCGTGTTGGAGAAGACTCTTGAGAGTGCCTTGGACTTCAAGGAGATCCAACCAGTCCATTCTAAAGGAGATCAGCCTTGGGATTTCTTTGGAAGGAATGATGCTAAAGCTGAAACGCTAGTACTTTGGCCACCTCATGCGAAGAGTTGACTCACTGGAAAAGACTCTGATGCTGGGAGGGATTGGGGGCAGGAGGAGAAGGGGACGACCGAGGATGAGATGGCTAGATGGCATCACGGACTCGATAGATGTGGGTCTGAGTGAACTCTGTGAGTTGGTGATGGACAGGGAAGCCTGGCATGCTGCGATTCATGGGGTCGCAGAGAGTTGGACATGAATGAGCGATTGAAATGAACTGAACTGATACTGTATCGATGTTTTTCTTTCTGGCTTACTTCACTCTATATGTGTTAGTTGCTCAGTTATGTCCAACTCTTTGCGACCCCATGTACTGTAACCCACCAGGCTTCTCTGTCCATGGAATTCTGCAGGCAAGAATACTGGAGTGGATTGCCATTCCCTTCTCCAGAGGAGCTTCCCAACCCAGGAATCGAACCCTGGTCGCCTGCGAGGCAGGCAGACTCTTTACTGTCTGAGCTACAGGGAAGGCTCCAGTTTCATCCACCTCATTAGAACTGATTCAAATGTATTCTTTTTAATGGCTGAGTAATACTCCATTGTGTATATATAACACAGCTTTCTTATCCATTCATCTGCTGATGGACATCTCGGTTGCTTCCATGTCCGGGCTATTATAAACAGTGCTGCGATAAACATTGGGGTATACGTGTCTCTTTCAATTCTGGTTTCCTCAGTGTCACTCATTATCAGAGAAATGCAAATCAAAACCACAATGAGGTACCATTTCTTGCCAGTCAGAATGTTTGCAATCCAAAAGTCTACAAGAAATAAATGCTGGAGAGGGTGTGGAGAAAGGGAACCCTCTTACACTGTTGGTGGGAATGCAAACTAGTACAGCCACTGTGGAGAACAGTGTGGAGATTCCTTTAAAAAAATTGGAAATAGAACTGCCTTATGACCCAGCAATCCCACTGCTGGGCATATCCACCTTCCACTTACAAATGTCCTTTAATAGAATCAGTTCCTTCCACTGCTGATGAACAGTTTAAAAAAAAAAAAAAAAACTTCTACGGATTACTGCATCAGCATAGAATCTTCATTAAGACAATTTAAATTATATCAAGATATAATGAACTATTCCGCTATATCCAGTATATTATAGTTTAGCCAGCTGTGTAATATATCATATCATTTTTCAATTCAACTACTTTTTCTAACTCTTCTCCCATGACTTTCTGCAAGCAGAAGGGACTGGGTTGGATGAACAGAAACGTCAACCCTTTCCTGAGCAAGCAAATGAAAAATTTATTGCTCAAGCACAGACAAGAAGAAGATGGAAAACTCAAAAAAGATAATTAAAGAATATTTAATAAAGACTATTTATAACGTTGAGCAGTACTAAGAGAGGCCAACAAAGAATGGTAACTCTAATAATAGCAAGGTAGCAATTTTAAGTGGAGATTGCTATTATGGACCAAGTGAGAACCATAGATAGGAGACGCTCATCCAGCAGAGGATAGAAACTCAGCCACGGCTGCAGAATCACCCATCAACAAGGGAGAGAACTGAGGGAATAAAGACTCCAAGTGATACTTTTCTCCCTCCTTATCTCTTCCTGGTACATTACCTGGCTGAACCAATCAGAAGTAAAGTGATAGAGGATCCAGTTGACAAAGCGTAAAGGGCCCAGATAATTATGGTTGTTATTATTGTGTTTCTTATTATTGTGTTCTTTATCAGATCAAAGGGATCTTGGATCTAACACCATAATCTTGGAAAAGTACAAAAAGAGAGAGTCTAATTGAAGTTCAATTCAGTTCAGTTCAGTCGCTCAGTCATGTCCGACTCTTTGCAACTCCATGAACCACAGCACGCCAGGCCTCCCTGTCCATCACCAACTCCCGGAGTTTACCCAGACTCATGTACATTGAGTTGATGATCCCATCTAACCATCTTTAATTGAAGTGGATATGGTAATTAAAACAGAAATTTTCAGCTAAGACACTGGTTGAAATTGGGCATGCATTTGAGTTCAAATCATCCTGGAAATCTCATGAGTCTTAAACTATAGTAAGAAAATTAGGTGTCTTGAGAAAAAGATTTTACTTGAATTAAGTAAATAATATGCATTTGTCTGAAACAATGAGCAGTTAAAATATTTGGAAAAAACTAATAAAAAGGGGGCATTTTTACTCTATATTCAAACAATAATGTGATATTTTTATGAAAATTGATAGATTAATGGGTTAAAACAGAAATATATGCAAAGTAAGGGAAACATCATAGTATTTAATACCTAACACATTATTTAGGAAATAATCAACTTTTCACCTAATCTTATACCTTATTCTAAAAGATTTTGAAATAAATTAAAATTTCAAAGTAAAAAATAATAAAATACAGAGAAAAATGCAAGTGACCATTTAACATGCTTATTCTTAATAGTTCACATTAACTCAGGATACTTGTGAAACAAGGCTGAGTTTCTAAAATTGCTTCTTGCTATTTCAATTTTGCTTTTGGCTCATAGCATTAGAAATAAGTAATCTGTAAGAGCTATGAACAAAGAAGGGAAAGGTATAAAATATTCTAAGACATCCAAAACATTAGATTTCTTTTGTCTGAGCCTTTCAGGAAAACTAAATCATTTGTAATTGAGTTTTCAGAAACATTTCAACCATCAAATTTTCCCCCAAATGAAGTGACCAAATGTAGACCTTGACAAAGTCAAATTCTTTTGGATGAATAACTTATTGCCATCATTTGACTGAAAAATATTTTTCTTACTTTTTCCAGTGAAACTTTCTTAAACTCCATAAAACTTCACTTTGAAATGAGCATATTACATATCCATTTGAAATGAATTTCTTATTGACATTAAAAAAAAACTGAACCACTATGTTCAAGGTTCTGAATTAGTTATCAATGTTATGCAAATAAGCAATAGCTAAATATCTAAAAAAAATTTTCCACAAATGATCTTAATATCCTGAGAGAGTTTTTAATCTCTGAGACCTTTTCTGGATAACCACTGACATCTCCTTTGGGATCTGGAATAATAGAGTGAACCCAACTTCCAAACAATTCTTTCTTTCAGTTCAGCTTTAGAAACAGTCTCATGGCACTTTAAAGAGATAACACAAACCTACTGAATTCTCACAGCTATACACTTATAAGCCCCCTTTCCACAGCAAAACCCCCTAAAACTTCTTCTTTGTAAAGTTTTCTGACCTCACTAAAATAATCTTTTAGTGTTTATCAGTGTTTTACATCTATCAGGCAAAAACACCTCAACACTGGGCCCACACTATACTTTCAATGCACCAGTAAAGATAATTTTCATGATGATACAGGAAATTTTATTTAATCTACAAATGTCTGGGCATGATCTTGGCCTATCTTCTCAGCTCCTATAACTTAATTATAATAGTAATCATAAGCTATTACATTTTAACTCTGTGTATATGTTGTCTTTAACTATTAGTCAACTTCTAATTGATTTAATCTACATGGTCTTCTATGTTCTGGTATTTTATATATTTACTATTTACTATTCACATAGACCTAAATTGGTATTATATATTTTTTTAATATATATCTTTTTTTACTTTTTGAAAGCATGAAATTTATATCTCATCAGAAAAACATGGTAAAACAAACAAAATTATGAATAGTCAACAAAATAAACAGGAAAATTAGAGGTACTGAAGACTTGAAATTCATTTTTTAGTAATATTTAATCTCAAAACTTTCTTCTTCTTTTGTACTAAGGAGCCTTTCTTTTAAAATTTCTTTTTTTAATATAAATTTATTTATTTTAATTGGAGGTTAATTACTTTATAATAAGTTGATATTTTACCCATCATTTCAATGCTGAATGTGTCTATAGGAGAAAATGCTCCAATTATACTAAACATTTTTTAAATAAGTTCATAATCATAACATTATCTGATTTCAACAAAAAGTTGTTTCATGAATGTACTAATCTTGTGGCTATAAAGCTTACTACCAGATTCCATTTGGTAATAGGAATTATTACTTCCTTATGATCAACCAATTAAACTCGTCTACAATGTCTGTAGAATGAATCAAAATTCCTCAGCCTACTCTGGGATTGCCTATAACCTGAATAAATTTCTCAGTACATCTCTTCATAACTTAGCTTACACACCTGTAGAGAAGAAGAAGAGGAAGGGAGAAGGAAAAAGAGTAAAACATGAAAAAAAAAATGCTATGACAATATCCAAGCCCACCATTCACATTCTCACTCTTGTATTTTAACTTTTTTTTTTAATGTGACCAGTCATCCTCATTCTTCATCATTTAAAATCATCACCTTTCTTCAGAGTTCATATCAAAATGTTTCTTCTTCATGAAAATTCTCACATACATCAAACTGATCAAATGATATTTATGCCTGGGAATATAGAGAAAGAAAGAGTTAACCTTAATTCAGGGATAACTTAGTGTTTGTTTTCATGTGTATTTGTCTTATTTTAGATGGAAAATTCTCTGAGGGGCAAAATAGCCCATACTGTTTTTTAAACCTTATAAAGCACAGAAGATAGTTGCTTAATACATACATGAAGGTGAAACTGAAAGTCACTCAGTCGTGTCTGACTCCGATGAAGCTGAAACTCCAATACTTTGGCTACCTGATGACAAGAACTGACTCATTTGAAAAGACCCTGATGCTGGGGTAAGATTGAAGGTGGATGAAGGCCACGACAGAGGATGATATGGTTGAATGGCATCACCAACTCAATGGACATGAGTTTGAGCAAACTCTGGGAGTTGGTGATGGACAGGGAGGCCTGGTGTGCTGCAGTCCATGGTGTCGTAAAGAGTCAAACACAACTGAGCAATTGAATTAAACTGAACTGGGCTATAAAGTCCATGGAAATCTCCAGGCCAGAATACTAGAGTGGGTAGCCTTTCCCCTCGCCAGGGGCTCTTCCCAACCCAGGGATCAAACCCAGGTCTCCCACATTGCAGGCGGATTCTTTACCAGCTGAGCCACAAGGGAAGCCCAAGAATACTCGGTGGGTAGCCTATTCCTTCTCCAAGGGATCTTCCTGTCGGGGTCCAGTCCCCACAGGATCCAGGGGAACCTGAAGGAAAAATGGCATTGGCGATTGATTTAGAGAGAGATAAGGAAAGAATGTTGAGGATAAGAAAATAGAGGAGAGAAAGAGGCTGATATTCCTTGGTTTACATAGAAAGGTAATAAAGTCTTAGAAGCCCAGGCGGAAAAGTGAATGCAGAGAGCCTCTGTGTTCCAAGGGATCAGCCTAAAAAAGAAAGTATGAGAGAAAAAAAAGAGAAAAAAAGAAAAACACGGGGTGACCAAGCTTCTTTGAGCGAGGCCCAATAGCTTTATTTTTAAAAGGTACTTTTATACCTTGTCTTATACATAGAGGGAAATGAAAGATGCAAAGTCATACAGAGTCAGCCCAAACATTGCATCTGTTTTGTCTTTTTCAAAACCAGGATTTTTTTCTGTAAACCTTTCCCATAAACAATATTGTGCACATTATCTTCTGGCCTTGGAGGCCTGTGAATATTTTATGACTCTTGATAAAGGCTTCTCAACCAGAAAACTTATTTTCCCTCAAAGTGTTTTTTCTTTATATTTCTAATCTATGTCAAGCTCAGAAAATATCAAACAGAGTTACATTCTCATGAAGCAAAGGTGCAGTGAGTTACAAGAAGGAACCAATTAGCTCAAAAGTCTGATGTGATTAATTTCAAGGCTACACTTGTTTTTCTTACTTTTCAACTATGTTAACTAATGCATTCCCAGGTGCACAGTGGATAAGAGATACGGGAACTTAGCAACAAGCATTGGCCCAATAATGAAATCCTACACCAGCACTACTCTAATAACTTTTAACTCTTTCAAAGGCTCTATGTTTTAGGCTTTCCATGCCTCTCACAGTTGGGAGGCTGTAAATAGTCATATGCATAGCTGCAAGAGTCTAGATATACCTGCCAAGCAAGCTATAATGCTAACAGAGGGGTTTTGATCAGAAATATTCCTCTCATGTCCAGGAGACTTATTAGCTATAGCCCTAAGTTGAATTTCTCCAGAGAAAGGTGGTCAGGAAAAGCCCCCTATTAATGTCAGAGGAGTTGATGAAAGTCATGAAATAGTAAAACAGACAGATTCTGGTTTTGGGGTAGATGCTCGAGAAAGCCTAGGGAGACCTTTGAGTTCTGAAGCCTTGCTTAACAATTCTCTTCCACATGACCTTGTCATGGGTGGGATCTCCTGTGGTAGCTCCCGGCATCTTCCCAACACAGGAATTGAACCAGGGTCTCCTGCATTGCAGGCAGATTATTTACCAACTGAGCCATGAGGGAAGCCACCACATACATAAACCATAGCAATAAATAAAATTCCCCAAATTTGTATTTAAAAAGGGGTCAGCAAAGTTTTCTGACAAAGGCCAGAAAATAAATATCTTCAACTTTGCAGAACCAAATGGTCTCTGTAAAAATCTGCTATAGTATATGAAAGCAACCATAAATAATTCACAAGTTAATGGGCATAATTATAATCCAATAAGATTTTCCAGATAATCACAATGATGTGATCGCTCACCTAGAGCCAGACATCCTGGAATGTGAAGTCAAGTGGGCTTTAGGAAGCATCACTATGAATAAAGCTAGTGGAGGTGATGGAATTCCAGTTGAGCTATTTCAAATCCTGAAAGATGATGCTGTGAAAGTGCTGCACTCAATATGCCAGCAAATTTGGAAAACTCAGCAGTGGCCACAGGACTGTTTTCATTCCAATCCCAAAGAAAGGAAATGTCAAAGAATGCTGAAACTATTGCACAATTGCACTCATTTCACACGCTAGTAAAGGAATGCTCAAAATTCTACAAGCCAGGCTTCAACAATACGTGGAGCGTGAACTTCCTGATGTTCAAGCTGGTTTTAGAAAAGGCAGAGGAACCAGAGATCAAATTGCCAACATCCGCTGGATCATTGAAAAGCAAGAGAGTTCCAGAAAAACATCTATTTCTGCTTTATTGACTATGCCAAAGCCTTTGACTGTGTGGATCACAACAAACGGTGGAAAATTCTTAAAGAGATGGGAATACAGATCACCTGACCTGCCTCTTGAGAAATCTGTATGCAGGTCAGGAAGCAACAGTTAGAACTGGACATGGAACAACAGACTGGTTCCATATAGGAAAAGGAGTACATCAAGGCTGTATATTGTCACCCTGTTTATTTAACTTCTATGCAGAGTACATCATGAGAAACACTGGGCTGGAGGAAGCACAAACTCGAATCAAGATTGCCAGGAGAAATATCAGTAGCATCAGATATGCAGATAACACCACACTTATGGCAGAAAGTGAAGAAGAACTAAGGAGCCTCCTGATGAAAGTGAAAGGGAGAGTGAAAAAGTTGGCTTAAAGCTCAACATTAAGAAAACTAAGATCATGGCATCTGGTCCCATCATTTCATGGCAAATAGATGGGAAAACGGTGGAAACAGTGGCTGACTTTATTTTTAGGGGACTTCAAAATCACTGCAGATTGTGTCTACAGCCATGAAATTGAAAAATGCTTACTCTTTGGAAGGAAAGTTATGAGCAACCCACACAGCATATTAAAAAGCAGAGACGTTACTTTGCCAACAAAGGTCTGTCTAGTCAAGGCTATGGTTTTTCCAGTAGTCATGTATGGATGTGAGAGTTGGACTATAAAGAAAGCTGAGCACCAAAGAATTGGTGCTTTTGAGCTGTGGTGTTGGAGAAGACTCTTGGGAGTCCCTTGGACTGCAAGGAGATCCAACCAGCCCATCCTTAATGAGATCAGTCCTGAATGTGCATGGGAAGGACTGATGTTGAAATTGAAACTCCAATACTTTGGCCACCTGATGCAAACAGCTGGCTCACTGGAAAAGTCCATGATGCTAGGAAAGATTGAAGGCAGGAGGAGAAGGGAGCAACAGGTAATGAGATGGTTGGATGGCATCACCTACTCAATGGACATGAGTTTGTGCAAACTCCGAAAGTTGGTGATGGACAGAGAGGCCTGGCATGCTGCCATCCATGGGGTTGCAAAGACTTGGACACAATGGAGAGACTTGGACTGAACTGAAAAGAGGTAACTGACCCAATCTGGCCATCTGGTTGTAGTTTGCTGATCTATTTTCCACAAGATTCTTCTTGATTTAAGTGAAATTTCCTTGAAGCAGAGACTGAGAGAAGAATCTGGGCTCATGAATAAAACCTAAAATTGAGAAATAAAGCAGCATAGGGAAAATGAATGTGACCTCAGGAAAGTCTATCCTTACCTTATCTTATGTGGAGAAGAGTGCCTCTGAAGCAGAACACTTCAAGTTATTTCCTCTTTAGGCAGAGGAATAGGTTTTTGCACATGTTATCTATCAGCATTTGTATGATCTTTTCCCTGGCAACCCTAGGCTTCACCTCCACCTTGCTCCATCCAGCCCCACCACTGTGCTTTGATGAGGCAACTGTCTTCCTGAGAGGTTGCCCTTACACTTGCTGGTCCCTCTGTGGGAGCAGATCTTCCCCAAACACCAGATAATTAACTGTTCACTTCATCCAGTGCTCAAAGTTCATACTACTCAAAGTACACCTAAACACTCTCCCTTGTTAACTTAATGTCCATAGCCTACTTTATTTATCTTCATAGTGCATTTCCTTACTTGATTTAGTACATATTTATTTATTGTTTCATTCTCACTAAAATGTAAACACCACAGGAGCAGAGAGTTTGTCTGTACTTTGTTGCTGTATCTTGAGAGTAGAAGACGCTTAGGCTTACCCTGGTTGCTCAAAGAACAATTGTAAAAATTAAATACATTTAAAACTGTGCTTAAAGTTTTATCCAGAAAAAAATAATCGTGAGCATTTGCCCTCAGAAAATGTTTTTTTAAAAGTACATGTGTAAACACATATATTGATATTAGCATCGTATACCATGGCTTGTGTATGCTCAGTCATGTCCAACTCTTTGTCACTCCATGGATTGTAGCCGGTCAGGCTTTTCTGTCCATGGACTTTTCCAGGCAATAACTCCATGTAACGTTTTTCAAAACAGAGAAACTGTATCTTGTGTTTTTTCCTTAATGTACTGACTTCCAAATACACCAAATAGGTTGTCTAAATGTTGGTTTAAAATGAAACAAGTTTGAAAATTAAAATAGCTTTAAATTTTTTTCCTCATGGAATTTGAAAGTATTTTAATTCTTCAATTAATTGCTACTACATAAAATCTGTAGCATTTATTTGTTGAATAATCACATAAACTATTTGGCATCTGTTATATTGTCTCTCATCAAATAAATATTGTTCTTTAACTTTCCTCATATTCCTACAAATACAAGTACAATTTATTATGTACTTTATACTCATTAAAAATGATCAAAATTTGTTAAATTTAGAAGCAAAAGAAACCCTTAAGTTTATCAGATGCCTTCATTTTATAGATTTTAGTAGTGAGTTTCAAAGAGTTTCTGTAACTTGCACAAACTTATCTACATTATTACAGAGCAGATCTAACAAGAAATTTAATATCTAGCTTTATGCATGATGCTTTTTCCTGTCATTTCTTTGATAGAATGTTTGTAAATTCAGTGGTTAGCTCTACTTGGGAAGTCTTTAATTGTGTTCTGAAGAAAAGGTATTCAATCCAACCATAGACTACTTTTCCTCTTTTGGCAGCACTTCAGTATCATACAGACACACACACACACACACAAACACACACACACACACACACACACACACACACACCATAACATGTAAATGCCATAAATTATTTATAAATTTACCCAAGAAAATTTCACTATGTAGATACAGATTTATATATATATACATACATGTATCAAACCTGTGATTTGTAATAATATATATATGCATATACATATGAAGTACAACAATATACTGTACAAAAACAGAGGAAGGAATATGCAAGTGTTTTTAAGACACAGAAAAAGAAGTCAACTTGGATGGATTGGGCAGGATAAGAAATCACCAAGAGGGATATCTAATGTAGAAGCTTTTGGCTAAAGAATGGAGGCTATTAACAGCAGATGAAGAAACTTGTATTCTTTCTAGTGGTTTGTTAAGATAAATTGATGACTGATTTTGTTGATAATATCCTTAATTATTTACACAAATTTACTCTGGTGTAGATATTCCTAAAGATTGTCTGTGGTAAAGCTGAAGTCCTATAGATCAGCTTGAAGAGTACTTTATGTTATTCTTTCATGAAATAATGAAAGTCAAGGAGACAAACGGTAGAGTACACCAAGCCTCAGGTTTTGAGTCAGCCAGAAGAGGGCTCAAAAACAACCATAGGGGAGTCATTTGCCTTTTCAAAGTCTTCATTTCTTCATCTGTAAAATAGGAAAAACAGTAGCTGCTTTATTATATTGTCATGATTATTAAATGGGCATCCCTGGTAGCCCAACTGGTAAAGAATCTGCCTGCAATGCAGGAGATCTGGGTTCAATCCCTGGGTTGGGAAGATCCTCTGGAGAAGGGAGCGACTACCCACTCCAGTATTCTAGTATTCTGACCTGGAGAATTCGATGGACCTGTGCAGTCCATGGGGTCGCAAGAGTCAGCTACCACTGAGAAACTTTCACCTCAATTATTAAATAAGATTGCTCACACAAAGTTGTAAGCACACATTGTTCTTTAATTAGAAAATACAACTGTGTGAATGCACCAATGAAATCATAACTAAATCTAGACAGAGAAGGTGAGAAAATATTGAGAACATTTAAAGACAAGAACATATAAAAATTCAGCTTCAAAGATAATCAGGCTTTCAACAATTGGATTTCACTTATAGGTTTAGTGGCCTGTCATGTCTTTGGAAGTCCTTGAGATATAGTTAAACCTTATCATTTCAATTTCTGTAAGAAGGAGACTAAGGGAGGAAAGACTGACCATCTCCATTACATAGGCTTCATTTGTTCTACATGAATTTTTCTCTTCAAATTTATTTACCAAAATTTAATTTCCCTAGGATAAAATTATTTGAGACTTGAAAATATTTTTTAAAAAATACACAATTTTCCTAAAAGATGATGCTGTTAAAGCATTGTACTTAATATATCAGCAAATTTGGAAAACTCAGCAGTGACCACAGAACTGGAAAAGGTCAGATTTCATTCCAATCCCCAAAAAGGGAAGTGCTAATAAATGTTCAAACTACCATACAACTGTGCTCATTAAACATGCTAATATGGTTATGCTCAAAATCCTTCAAGATAGGCTTCAACAACATGCGAACTGAGAACATACAGATGTACAACTTGCAGAATATAATTTTTTTATTTACACAGAATTTCCTTAAATTCCTATACACCAAAAATGAAAAATCAGGAAGAGGAATTAAGGAAATAATCCCATTCAACACTGTAATAAAAAGAATAAAATACCTAGGAATTAACTTACCTAAAGTGACAAGAGATCTGTATGCAGAAAACTGTAAGACACCAGTGAAAGAAATCAAAGATGACACACAAAGATGGAGAGATATATCATGTTCTTGGATTGGAAGAATCAATACTGTGAAAATTTTTATACTACCTAAAACAATATACAGATTCAATGCAATCCCTATCAAACTACCAATGGTATTTATCATAGGACTACAATAAAAAATTCACAATTGATATGGAAGCACAAATACCCTGAATAGCCAAAGCAAACCGAAGCTAGACAAATCAACATTCCAGACTTCAGACCATACTACAGAGCTACAGTCCTCAAGACAACATGGAACCAGATACCAAATATATATCAAAGGACAGAGAGCCCAGAGATAAACACACACACCTATAAGCACCTTATCTTTGACAAAAGAGGAAAGAATATACAAAAGAGAACAGATAGCCTCTTCAATAAATGGTGATGGGAAAACTGGGTAGAGCTACATGTAAAATAGTGAAACTAGAACACTTCCTAAAACCATACACAAAAATAAGCTCAAAGTGGGTTAAAGACTTAAATCTAAGGGCAGAAACTATAAAGTTCTTTGAAGAAAACATAGGCAGTTATGTCTTTGCCATAAATCACAGCAAGATCCTCTTTGAGCCACCTCCTAGAGTAATATAAATAAACAAATGGGACCTATTTAAACTTAAAAGCTTTTGCATAGCAAAGGAAATAATAAACAAGATTAAAAGACAACACTCAGAATGGGAGAAAATTGCAAATATAACAGCTGACTAAAGGATTAAGCTCCAGAGTTTATAATCAGCTCATATAGCTCATTATCATAAAAACATTTTAAACAACCTAATCAAAAAATGGACAGAAGATTCAAACAGACATTTCTTCAAAGAAGACATACAGATGACCAATAAACATATGAAAAGATGCTTAATATCGCTAATTATTAGAGAAATGCAAATCAAACCTACAATGAAATATCACCTCACACAAGTCAGAATGGTCATCATCAAAAAGTCTACAAACAATAAATGCCAAAGAAGATGTGGAGAAAAGATAGCTGTTAAACACTGTTAGGGGGAATGGAAATTGATGCAGCCATTATGGAGAACAGTATGGAGACCCCTTAATAAACTATAAATAGATCTACCATATGACCTAGCAACTCTGGACATATAACCTGCAAAAAACACAATTCAAAAGTCACATGTACCCCAATGTTCATTGCAACACTATTTGCAATACTTAGGATATGGAAGCAACCTAGATGTCCACTGAGAGATAAATGGATATAGATGATGTGGTACATATATATGCAATGAAATACTACTCAGCCATAAAATGTACAAATTTGAGTCTGTTGTACTGAGATGGATGAAACTAGAGCCTGTTATACAGAGTGAAGTAAGTCAGAAGCAGAAAAACAAATATCACATATTAATGCATATATATGGAACTTAGAAAATTAATATTTATGAAATATTTGCAGGGAAGGAATGGAGATGCAGAAATAAAAAGTGGACTTGTGGACATAGTCGGGGAGGGAGAAAGTGAAAGTGTTAGTTGCTCAGTTGTGTCTGACTCTTTGCAACCCCATGGACTGTAGCCCTTCAGGCCCCTCTGTCCATGGAATTTTTCAGGCAAGAATACTGGAGTGGGTTGCCATTTCCTTCTCCAGGGGATCTTCCCAACCCAGGGATCAAACACTGGTCTCCTTCATTGTTGTCATTCTTTACGATCTGAACCACCTGGCCAACCCCAGGGGAGGGAGAGAATAGAACAAATGGAGAAAGTAGCATCAACACATATACACTATCATGTATAAAATGAATAGCTGGTGAGAAGTTCCTGTATAACACAGGGAGCCCACCCTGGCACTCTGTGATGACTTAGATGGGTGGGATGGGAAGAGGGGAGAGAGAACCAAGAAGGAAGTTATATAAGTATAATTATGGCTGGCTCATGTTATTGTATGGCAGAAACCAATACAGTGTTGTAAATTTAAAAAATAAAAATAAAGAAGAAAACCCTGCTTTTCTTTATGACATGGGCTACATTTCACCAACTTGTCTGAATTTTTTTTAAACTGGATTAAACTGATTTTTGATGTATGGTGAGAGCATTGTCCAAATAAATAGAATATCAATTCAGTTCCATTCAGTCACTCAGTCATGTCTGACTCTCTTTCACCCCATGGACTGCATGCCAGGCTTCTCTGTCCATCACCAACTCCCAAAGCTTGCTCAAACTCATGTCCATCGAGTCGGTGATGCCATCCAACCACCTCATTCTCTGTCGTCTCTTTCTCCTCCTTCCTTCGATCTTTCCCAACATCAAGATCTTTTCAAATGAGTCAGTTCCTCACATCAGGTGGAAAAGTATTGGAGTTTCAGCTTCAGCATCAGTCCTTCCAATGAATATTCATGACATTTCCTTTAGGATGGACTGGTTGGATCTCCTTGCACTCCAAGGGACTCTCAAGAGTCTTCTCCAACATCACAGTTCAAAAGCATCCATTCTTCGGTGCTCAGCTTTCTTTATAGTCCAACTCTCACATCCATACATGACTACTGAAAAGTGAATCAAATGCTCTGGCAATGGGATAGTGGGGAAAAAAAAAAAAAAAACAGTGCTGTATGGTTTACCAAGAATTCATACAAAGAACACTGCAGTTGTTCTTATGGAAAAGAAAACTGTGTGTCCAAAATCAACAATCACTATGTTTATAATACATGCCACCTCCAGATGAGAACTCAATGAATTAAATAAGCACTTTTTTAATAAACAGTAATAGATTAACAGTTAAGTCTGTTTCCATCAAAGGTATGGAGTTTTATTTCATTAATTGACTTCGTTACTAATTGAAAGTTGTTATTATTACTCTTTTTATTTTGTTACAGATTTTTATTTCCTCTCAATTGATGCATTTTATATTTGTAATAATTCTAATAATCCATAGAATATAACTGACATACAGCAGTTTCTTTAATTGCATTTTATTTCATTATTCTACTTATCAAAAAGCTTTACTGAATAATTGGTTCCACATAGCTCTCTGCTTATTGAGAATTCTATTTTCTTTCAGTGTCATCCCAGGTCTTACATTTCTGAGAAAGACTTCTGAGTAATCCAACTATTTTTTCTTTTTGGATTTTGAGAATATTTCTACGATCAGTTCAGTTTAGTTCAGTGCTGTCACTCAGTCGTGTCCGACTCTTTGCGACCCCATGAATTGCAGCACGCCAGGCCTCCCTGTCCATCACCAACTCTCGGAGTTCACTCAGACTCACGTCCATCGAGTCAGTGATGCCATCCAGCCATCTCATCCTCTGTCGTCCCCTTCTCCTCCTGCCCCTAATCCCTCCCAGCATCAGAGTCTTTTCCAATGAGTCAACTCTTTGCATGAGCTGGCCAAAATACTGGAGTTTCAGCTTTGGCATCATTCCTTCCAAAGAAATCCCAGGGCTGATCTCCTTCAGAATGGACTGGTTGGATCTCCTTGCAGTCCAAGGGACCCTCAAGAGTCTTCTCCAACACCACAGTTCAAAAGCATCAATTCTTCAGTGCTCAGCCTTCTTCATAGTCCAACTCTCACATCCATACATGACTACTGGAAAAACCATAGCCTTGACTAGACGGACCTTCGTTGGCAAAGTAATGTCTCTGCTTTTGAATATACTATCTAGGTTGGTCATAACTTTTCTTCCAAGGAGTAAGTGTCTTTTATAATTTATTTCAGAGGTTAAATCTGTTCATTTTTCTCCAATTTCAATTCTATTAATACATTGAAGACAGTTCTGATTTCTGCTTCTCACTCTGGCAGAAACTCATGTCTGATTGATGCCCTCACTGAGAATAATTAGAAGAGCTGGATAAAATATTCTGAAAAACAATTTGAAAGTGTTAGAAAGCTAGCATGCCTCCAAGATCTGAAAGGCTAAGCTCCTTGACAAGCTCTTTTCCTTGCAGCATTTTCAAATCAAAAGCAATGTCTAGTGTCTGAACAAGATTTTGGTCAGTCTGACATAATAAAACAGATAGCTGATTGAATTCAGATTCTGCCAGGTGGAGGAGCCAACTTAAACACCTAACATTTCATTGTGGAACTCTAAGGACCTGCATCCTTACAGTAAGTAAAAAGCAGTATTCATCAAAAGAGCATATTCAATCTTTAATCCAATCCCTGTTATAAAATAAAGTTAATTGTCCCTAATTCACACATGTCTAATACACAAATATCTACCAAGCAACAGTAGTCAGTGTTGCACTGGCATAGATAGACATATAGACCAATGAAATTGAATTGAGAATCTGGGAGTAAATATTTATGGTTAATTCTTTTTTGAGAAGGGTACTAAAATAATTCAAAGGTGGAAAAGAACAGTATTTAGTAATTTCTTCAACAAATATTGCTAAAATTTCTTGATATCTATGTGCAAAAGGGCATAGTTGAAACTCTACTGCACACTATATATAAAAATAAACAAGTAAATTTTAGTAGTCACATATCTGATGAGACTTGCATATGAAGAACTCTAATACTCAGTATAAAGATAACTTGATTTATAATGGGCAATAGATTTGAAAATCTGTTTCTGCAAAGAATATATACAAATGATTAACAGGCACATGAAAGAAATGATCACCATCATTAGTCATCACAGAAATTCAACTAAAAACCACAATGAGATACCATTCCACACTCACTTGATTAGCTATAATCAAAAATAATGTGTTGGAAAGAACCTGGAAAAAGTAGCATCTTTATAAATGGTTAGTGAGAATGAACTAAAGCTTTTGCCTTTGAAGATGAGGAAGGTTTAGTTTCAGGAAAGCCAGAGTGCTGTAGAGACTCCATTCTTGAAGGATATACACAAAATTTCATATTCCAGGACCAGAGCAGAAGCAACAATTTAAAAGGAGCTTTGGTTTCAGATCCACTTGATGATTTTAGAAAGCCCCCAGGGAAGGTGATAGGCAGCTAGAACTCACCCTGGGGCCATACAATATAGTGGAGAAACTTTGGGGGTGCTCATTTTGGCATGAAGACACAAGCCCTTCCAAGTGCTATTTGGAGTTCTTCCTCTAGCTTATTAGTACTAGGAGCCATTTCCTTCTACCAGCTTGCCAGCACCAGTACTGGAATGGCATCAGGCCAAGCAATTAGCCAGACAGGGACACATTATCCAATAGCTGGTTGGCTGTCTTAAGACCCAATGAGCCCATAGCTGCCTAGGACAAAGTCCTGTCTATCAGAGAGCTCACGATTCATCTATGGCAAACAGTAGGACAGTACTAGCCCCTAGGCCCTGGCCCTGTCCACGAGCAGTCAGATACCAGGATCCAGACAACTGCAGCTGCACAGCCTACCAACCACCAGCAGGCTGGCATCAATTCAAAGATGCCTTGGATCCATGCCTACCATACTTACCAGCAAGCTAGAACTGGCTTTAGGACACCATGGGACCCTTAGCCAGGCACCCTGGAATGTAACCACACCCACTAGTGGGCCAACACCAACTTCAGGAAACCCTGGACCCCATAGATAGCAATGTAAGGAGTTGGGCCCACTCATGAGGAGGGCAAACTAGATTCTAGACCCCTTTTACCATACATGCTGGAATTTGGCTACTCATGAGTGGGCCAGCAATTGACCTGGGCTTCTGCACCCAAATGCCTTGTAACCCAAACCCACTCACCAGCAGCTGGTAGCCTCTGCAGAAATTAAACCTTTGACACTAACTAGAATGGGGACCAACATGCTTACAGGCCACATATAATAGTCTGTCACACAGAAAGAGTCATGCAGGGCACATGGTGGCATCCCTAAAGCTCATAGCTCTGGCGACCAGAGGAGAGTGCTCTGCTGGGACACATAAGACATTTCTTTCAAAAGACCTCTTCTCCAAGCTCAGGATGTTAGGTAAAAGAAGACCAGGACATCAAAAGAATGTCTAACAGGCTTTATTGGTGAAGCGCTCCCAGGTGGGGTTCAGTTCAGTTCAGTTCAGTCTCTCAGTCGTATCCGACTCTTTGCGACCCCATGAATTGCAGCACATCAGGCATCCCTGTCCATCACCATCTCCCGGAGTTCACTCAGACTCACGTCCATAGAGTCAGTGATGCCATCCAGCCATCTCATCCTCGGTCGTCCCCTTCTCCTCCTGCCCCCAATCCCTCCCAGCATCAGAGTCTTTTCCAATGAGTCAACTCTTCACATGAGGTGTCTAAAGTACTGGAGCTTCAGCTTTAGCATCATTCCTTCCAAAGAAATCCCAGGGTTGATCTCCTCCTTCAGAATGGACTCCTTGGAACTCCGTGCAGTCCAAGTGACCCTTAAGAGTCTTCTCCAACACCACAGTTCAAAAGCATCAGTTCTTCAGCACTCAGCCTTCTTCATAGTCCAACTCTCACATCCATACATGACCACAGGAAAAACCATAGCCTTGACTAGGTGGACCTTAGTCAGCAAAGTAATGTCTCTGCTTTTGAATATACTACCTAGGTTGGTCATACGTTTCTTCCAAGGAGTAAGCGTCTTTTAATTTCATGACTGCAGTCACCATCTGCAGTGATTTTGGAGCCCCCCAAAATAAAGTCTGACACTGTTTCTACTGTTTCCCCATCTATTTCCCATGAAGTGATGGGACCAGATGCCATGATCTTCGTTTTCTGAATGTTGAGTTTTAAGCCAACTTTTTTACTCTCCTTTTTCACTTTCATCAAGAGGCTTTTTAGCTCCTCTTGACTCTCTGCCATAAGGGTGGTGTCATCTGCATATCTGAGGTTATTAATGTTTCTCCTGGAAATCTTGATTCCAGCTTGTGTTTCTTCCAGTCCAGCGTTTCTCATGATGTACTCTGCATACAAGTTAAATAAGCAGGGTGACAATATACAGCCTTGATGTACTCCTTTTCCTATTTGGAACCAGTCTGTTGTTCCACGTCCAGTTCTAACTGTTGCTTCCTGACCTGCATACAGATTTCTTAAGAGACAGGTTAGGTGGTCTGCTATTCCCATCTCATTCAGAATTTTCCACAGTTTATTGTGATCCACACAGTCAAAGGCTTTGGCATAGTCAATAAAGCAGAAATAGTTGTATTTCTGGAACTCTCTTGCTTTTTCGATGATCCAGCGGATGTTGGCAATTTGATCTCTGGTTCCTTTGCCTTTTCTAAAACCAGCTTGAACATCAGGGAGTTCACGGTTCATGTATTGTTGAAGCCTGGCTTGGGGAATTTTGAGCATTACTTTACTAGCATGTGAGATGAGTGAAATTATGCGGTAGTTTGAGCATTCTTTGGCATTGCCATTTTTGAGGATTGGAATAAAAACTGACCTTTTCCAGTCCTGTGGCCACTGCTGAGTTTTCCAAATTTGCTGGCATATTGAGTGCAGCACTTTCACAGCATCATCTTTCAGGATTTGAAATAGCTCAACTGGAATTCCATCACCTCCACTAGCTTTGTTCGTAGTGATGCTTTCTAAGGCCCACTTGACTTCACATTCCAAGATGTCTGGCTCTAGATTAGTGATCACATCATCATGATTATCTCGGTCGTGAAGATCTTTTTTGTATAGTTCTTCCATGTATTCTTCCCACCTCTTCTTAATATCTTCTGCTTCTGTTAGATCCAGACCATTTCTGTCCTTTATCAAGCCCATCTTTGCATGAAGTGTTCCTGATTTTCTTAAAGAGACCTCTAGTCTTTCCCATTCTGTTGTTTTCCTCTATTTCTTTGCATTGATCACTGAAGTAGGCTTTCTTATCTCTTCTTGCTATTCTTTGGAACTGTGCATTCAGATGCTGATACCTTTCTTTTTCTCCTTTGCTTTTTACCTCTCTTCTTTTCACAGCTATTTGTAAGGCCTCCCCAGACAGCCTTTTAGCTGTTTTGCATTTCTTTTCCATGGGGATGGTCTTGATCCCTGTTTCCTGCACAATGTCATGAACCTCATTCCATAGTTCATCAGGCACTCTATCCATCAGATCTAGTCCCTTAAATCTATTTCTCACTTCCACTGTATAATCATAAGGGATTTGATTTATGTCATACCTGAATGGTCTAGCGGTTTTCCCTACTTTCTTCAATTTAAGTCTGAATTTGGCAATAAGCCCTGACCAGAATGGGGCAGATCAAGGAAGTCCGAGCGCCCAGACAGTGTTAGAAGTTTGTTTATATATGCACAATGCAAGGGATGGCCGGGTTAGTGGATGGGGGTTTGGATAGGTTGCCGGTTCGTGGCGTCACGGGCTGATAGGTCTTTCTATGCAGCTGGGGTGGGGCGGCTTTAGCAGCGAAGTGTGCTGTCATTGGTCCCCGGGATCCGGGAGGATCCTTCCAAAAGGGACCTAGGAAGAGGAGGGGTGGCCCATCATGGCCCCCAAGGTCCGACCTTACACAGGAAATGTGAAAATACTTACCAAGTACATAGAAAAAAGCAAATTAGAGGAAATGAGGCAATAGAGAAATATGTTCCAAACGAAGAAACAAGAAAAACTTCCAGGGATTTTATCTTTCAAAATGATAGGAGATAGTATTCCCATTTCTTTAAGATTTTCCACAGTTTGTTGTGATCCACACAGTCAAAGGATGTGGCGTAGTCAGGAAAGCAGTAGATATTTTTCTGGAACTCTATTGCTTTTTTGATGATCCAGCGGATGTTGGCAATTTGATCTATGGTCCTTCTGCCTTTTCTAAATTCAGCTTGAAAATCTGGAAGTTCATGATTCACATACTGTTGAAGGCTGACTTGAAGAATTATGAACATTGCTTTGCTAGCCTGTGAGATGAGTGCAATTATGTGGTAGTTTGAACATTCTTTGGCATTTCCTTTCTTTGGGATTAGAATGAAAACTGACTTGTTCCAGTCCTATGGCCACTGCTGTGTTTTCCAAAATTACTGACATATTGAGTGCAGTACTTTCACGGCATCATCTTTTAAGATTTGAAATAGCTCAACTGGAATTCTATCACCTCCACTAGCTCTGACGATATTGATGTTTCCAAAGGCCTACTAGACTTCACATTCCAGGATGTCTGTCTCTAGGAGAGTGATCACACCATCGTGGTTATCTGGGCTATGAAGATACTCTGTACAGTTCTTCTGTGTATTCTTGCCACCTCTTCTTAATATCTTCTGCTTCTGTTAGGTCCATACCATTTCTGTTCTTATTGTGCCCATCTTTGCATGAAATGTTCCCTTGGTATCTCTAATATCTTGAAGAGATTGCTAGTTTTCCCATTCAATTATTTTCCTCTGCTTCTTTGCATTAATCACTGAGAAAGATTTTCTTATCTCTCTTATCCCCCATCAGTGTGGATGGGGACCTGAGCTACAAAATTAAAAGACGTTTGGAAGAAAAGCTGTGAAAAACCTAGACAGAATATTAAAAAGCAGAGCTATTACTTTGACTATAAAAGTCCATATAGTGAATTCAGTTTAGGTCAGTGGCTCAGTTGTGTACACCTCTCTGTGAATCCATGGACTGAAGCACACCAGGCTTCACTGTCCATCACTAACTTCTGCAGCTGGCTAAAAGTCATGTCCATAGAGTCAGTGATGCCATCCAACCATCTCATCCTGTTGTCCCTTTCTCCTCCCGCCTTCAATCCTTCCCATCATCAGGATTTTTTCCAGTGAGTCAGTTCTTCCCATCAGGTGGCCAAAGTACTGGAGCTTCAACATCAACATCAGTCTTTCCAATGATTATTCAGGGTTGACTTTCTTTAGAATTGACTGGTTTGACTTCCTTGCAGTCCAAAGACTTTCAAGAGTCTTCTCCAGCACCACAGTTCAAAAGCATCAATTCTTCTGTGCTCAGCTTTCTTTATACTCCAACTCTTACATCCATACATGATGACTGAAAAAAACCTAGCATTGACTAGATGGACTTTCTTGGCAAAGTAATGTCTCTGCTTTTTAATATGCTGTCAAGGTTAGTCATAGCTTTTCTTCCAAGGAGTAAGCATCTTTTAATTTCATGGCTGCAGTCACCATCTGCAGTGACTCTGGAGCCCAAAAAATTAAAGTCTGTCTGTCTCCATCATTTCCCCATCTATTTGCCATAAAATGATGGGACCAGATGCCATGATCTTCATTTTTTGAATGTTGAGTTTTAAGCCAATGTTTCAATCTCCTCTTTCACTTTCATCAAGAGGCTCCTTAGTTCTTCACTTTCTACCATTACGGCAATGTCATCTGCATATCTGAGGTTATTGATATTTCTCCTGGCAATCTCGATTTCAGTTTGCACTTCACACACCCTAACATTTTGCATGATGTACTATGCATATAACTAAATAAGCAGGGTAACAATATACAGCTTTGAGGTACTCCATTCCCAATTTGGAACCAATCTGTTGTTTCATGTCCATTTCTAACTGTTGCTTCTTGATCTACATACAGATTTCTCAGGAGGCAGGTCAGGTGGTCTGGTATTCCCATCTCTAGAAGAATTTCCCACAGTTTGTTGTGATCCACACAGTCAAAAGCTTTAGTGTAGTCAATAAAACAGAAGTAGATTTTTTTTTTTCTGGGACTCTCTTGGTTTTTCTAAAATCCGGTGGATGTTGGCTCTTTGATCTTTGGCTCCTCTGAAGAAGTGAAGTCACTCAGTCGTGTCCAACTCTTTGCGACCCCATGGACTGTAGCCTGTTCAGGCTCCTCTGTCCATGGTATTCTCCAGGCAAGAATACTGGAGTGGGTTGCCATTTCCTTCTCCAGGGGATCTTCCCAACCCAGGGATTGAACCTGTGTCTCCTGCATTGCAGGCAGATGCTTTATCCTCTGAGCCACCAGGGAAGCCTGCCTTTTCTAATTCCAGCTTGAATATCTGGAAGTTCTCAGTTCAAAAACTGTTGAAGCCTGACTTGGATAATTTTGAGCATAAGTTTACTAGCAAGTTATATGAGTGCAATTGTGCTGAAGTTTGAACAATCTTTTGTGTTGTCTTTCTTTGGAATGGGAATAAAAGCTGACCTTTTCCAGTCCTGTGGCCACTGCTGAGTTGTCCAATTTTGCTGGCATATTGAGTGCTACACTTTACCAGCATCATCTTTTAGGATTTGAAATAGCCCAACTGGAATTCCATCACCTCCATTAGCTTTGTTCATAATGATGCTTTCTAAGGCTCTTTTTACTTCTCATTCCATTATATCTGGCTCTAGGTGAGTGATCACACCATCATTGTTATCTAGGTCATTGAGATCTTTTTTCATCTGTGTATTCCTTCCACCACTTATTAATATCTTCTTCAGTTAGGTCCATACCATTTCTGTTCTTTATTGAGCACATCTTTACATGAAATGTCCCCTTAGTTTCTCTAATTTTCTTAAAGATATCTCTAGTCTTTCTGATTCTATTGTTTTCTTCTACTTCTTTACATTGGTCACTGAGGAAGGCTTTCATATCTCTCCTTGCTATTCATTGGAACTCTGCATTCAGATAGGTATATATTTCCTTTCTCCTTTGCCTTTAGCTTCTTTTCTTTTCTCAGCTCTTTGCAAGGCCTCCAGACAACCATTTTGCCATATATTTAGTCAAATCTATAGTTTTTCCAGTAGTCATGAATGGACATGAGAGCTGAAAAATAAAAAGGCTGAGTGCTGAAGAAATGATTCCTGCAGATTGTGGTGCTTGAGAAGACTCTTGTGAGTGCTTTGGACTGAAAGGAGATCAAACCAGTCAATCCTAAAGGAAATCAACCTTGAATGTTCATTGGAAGTACCGATGCTAAAGTTGAAGCTATAATATTTTAGCCACTTGATGTGAAGAGCTGACTCATTCAAAAAGACCCTGATGCTGGGAAAGATTGAAGGCAGTAGCAGAAGAGGACAACAGAGAATGAGATGGTTGGATGGCATCACTGACTCAGTGGACATGAGTTTGAGCAAACTCCAGTAGTTGGCGTTGGACAGGAAAGGTTTTGTGCTGCAGTCCATGAGGTCGCAAAGAGTCAGTCAGAACTGAGTGACTGAACTAAACTGAAATGAATCTTTGTGAAGTTTTCAGATTTTCCATTAGAATCCTTTAATTTTTTACCCAATTCTGTAACTTGTCTTTATCCCAAAGTCCTTACTATAAATCTTCTTGAAGAGAAAGCATTTTTTGCACAACTTGGTTAGTGCTGTGACAACACTTTAATATAGCAAATAAAATCATGACTGATATTTTAGCAGTATACATCAGAATTTTAGGAACACCATATAATTTCTAGGATATCTGTATTAGTAACATTTACCATACAATATAACTTTTTTGACAATTGAAATTTATCACTCATTTGACAATATTTTCCTGGAGGAGGAAATGGCAACCCACTCCAGTATTGTTGCCTGAAGAATCCCATGGACAGAAGATTCTGGTGGGTTACAGTTCATATGGTTGCAAAGAGTCAGATACGACTGAAGCAATTTAGCACCCTTGTCATTCAGCATGCAAAATGAACCTAGTTAGCATAATATCTCTCTTTGGGATGTTTCAGGGGCCCTCTGAAGCATCACAAAGTTAGCTAGAAGTCAAAAGTTCTCCCTTAAAATGATTTGGGAAGTTTTGCCAACAAATATCAAAAAGGTTTAGAACACTAAATCAGGTAGGATTATAGGTCACTTTGAAACACTAATTACTTAGCCAAAGCAATGGTAAAGGATTCCAAAACAGATCATTTAAGATGTAAGGAAACTTAAATCTGTTATCAAAGGCAGTTCAACATCTGAAGAAGACATGTCCTCTTAACAGAGAGCAAAGCCAAATTCAAATGTTTGTACCAGCTTAAATTTAAATTTATTTACAATTAAAAAATTAAATTTCAAACAGTCAGTCCTGACTAAGCACAAAACTCTTTTCTCAGGTTCTGGTTTCCAAAAAATCTTATCACTTTGTGTGCCCATTACTTTGTTTTCCCATCCTGAAACAGCCACATGTAAGTCAGACTTACTCCCTTTTCCCTTCATAAAATGTAATCCCATTCCTCATACCTTCTTTACTGAAATTACACATCCTGCTTTCCTTAAGCAACCAAGAACTGACCTTTATATTAGCATTCTATAGATTGATGAGCATAAATACCAGTGATAATTTATTTGTTTTAAAAAAGCATTTGAATATCTCAGAATGGCACCAAATATGTTTCATTAGTACCCTCAAATCTCTTTAGTTTCTCTGTAAGAGAGGTTAGTTTTCAGTAATCAGTGTTTCAGAATCTTATTTTATTTGAAAATGATCTAGCTATTCAATAAACTTTTATCACTTAGTTTAGCACAACCCTAGAAATGAAGGTTACCAAAATCTGGAGAGAGTATTTTAGACATTCTTTCCCCCCCCCCCAGTTTTTTTTTTTTAATTGTTGAATGTTTATTATTTTAAAATATAAATTTATTTATTTTAATTGGAGTTTAATTACTTTGTAATATTGTATTGGTTTTGCCATATATCAACATGAATCCATCAGAAGTATACATGTATTTCCCATCCTGAACCGCCTTCCCTCCTCCCTCCCTGTACCATCCCTCTGGGTCATCCCAGTGCACCAGCCCCAAGCATCCAGTATCATGCATCAAACCTGGACTGGCGATTCATTTCATATATGATATTATACATGTTTCAATGCCATTCTCCCAAATCATCCCACCCACTCCCTTTCCCACGGAGTCCAAAAGACTGTTTTATACATCTGTGTCTCTTTTGCTGTCTCGCATACAGGGTTATCATTACAGTCTTTCTAAATTCCATATGTAAGCATTAGCATACTATATTGGTGTTTTTCTTTCTGGCTTACTTCACTCTGTATAATAGGCTCCAGTTTCATCCACCTCATTAGAACTGATTCAAATATATTCTATTTAATGGCTGAGTAATACTCCATTGTGTATATGTACCACAGCTTTCTTATCCATTCATCTGCTGATGGACATCTAGGTTGCTTCCATGTCCTGGCTATTATAAACAGTGCTGCAATGAACATTGGGGTACACATGTCTCTTTCAATTCTGGTTTCCTCGGTGTGTATGCCCAGCAGTGGGATTGCTGGGTCATAAGGCAGTTCTATTTTCAGTTTTTTAAGGAATCTCCACACTGTTCTCCATGGTGGCTGTACTAGTTTGCATTCCCACCAACAATGTAAGAGGGTTCCCTTTTCTCCACGCCCTCTCCAGCATTTATTTCTTGTAGACTAATGGATCGCAGCCATTCTGACTGGCGTGACATGGTACCTCATTGAGGTTTTGATTTGCATTTCTCTGATAATGAGTGATCTTGAGCATCTTTTCATGTGTTTGTTAGCCATCCGTATGTCTTCTTTTGAGAAATGTCTGTTTAGTTTTTCGGCTCATTTTTTGATTGGGTCAATTATTTTTCTGGAATTGAGCTGCAAGAGTTGCTTGTATATTTTTGAGATTAGTTGTTTGTCAGTTGCTTCATTTGCTATTATTGTCTCCCATTCTGAAGGCTATCTTTTCTCCTTGCTTATAGTTTCCTTTGTTGTGCAGAAGCGTTTAATTTTAATTAGGTCCCCATTTGTTAATTTTTGCTTTTATTTCCAGTATTCTTGGAGGTGGATCATAGAGGATCCTGCTGTGATGTATGTCAGAGAGTGTTTTGCCTATGTTCTCCTCTAGGAGTTTTACAGTTTCTGGTCTTACGTTTAGATCTTTAATCCATTTTGAGTTTATTTTTGTGCATGGTGTTAGAAAGTATTCTAGTTTCATTCTTGTACAAGTGGTTGGCCAGTTTTACCAGCACCACTTGTTAAAGAGATTGTTTTAATCCATTGTATATTCTTGCCTCCTTTGTCAAAAAGTATGATTAGGATTTCCTTGGTGGCTCAGACAGTAAAGCGTCTGCCCCCAATGCCAGAGACCCAGGTTCGATCCCTGAGTCGGGAAAATCCCCTGGGGAAGGAAACTGTAACCCACTACAGTATTCTTGCCTGGGAAATCCCATGGACAGAGAGGAACCTGGTGAGCTAGAATCCATGGGGTCGCAAAGTCAGACTCGACTGAGTGACTTCACTTCACTTTTAAAGTACAATTATTCCTAATACAGCTTATCTAAAAGTCTCTTATCTTATTTCCATTCTTCTTTCCTTACAGGTTTCTTTACTTGAGTTACTTTCCTTGCTGACAAATTTGAATCAGATATAACAGTACATAATTTATACTTAACCTAAGCACAATAAAAATATAATGCTTAATGTTAAGGACTCAGACATGTTTATATTAAGTTCAGTTTAGTCACTTAGTCATGTCCAGCTCTTTGCAGTTCCATGGACTGCACCACTCCAGGCTTCCCTATCTATCGCCAACTCCCAGAGTTTACCCAATCTCATGTCCATTGAGTCGGTGATGCCATTCAACGATCTCATCTTCTGCCGTCCCCTTCTCTTCCTGCCTTCAATCCTTCCCAGCATCAGGGTATTTTCAAATGAGTCAGTTCTTCTCATCAGGTGGCCAAAGTATTGGAGTTTCAGCTTCAATATCAGTCCTTCTAATGAATATTTCCTTTAGGATGGACTGGTTGGATCTCCTTGTGGTTCAAAGGACTTTCAAGTGTCTTCTCCAACACCGTAGTTCAAAAGTATCAATTATTTGGTGCTCAGCTTTTTTTATAATAAAACATACCTATATTTTTTTTAAACATCAGTTATGGGGACCATGGTAAGGTGACCCAGAGTAGACATCTCTTCCACTTAAACTGTACAAGGATATGGAGCTGTAGTACCTGCAGAGGCCCTAATATTCATCTGCCTCTTTGGGGAATGAGTCCAGACAAATTTAAGTGAGTCTCCCCTGATTCTAGGATCTCCTGTTGTTGGTTGATAATCCTAAATTTTATTCAGTGGGGAAAGAGTTTATCCTTGAATCTTGGTTTCAAGAAGAGGTTCCTGGGTTACTCAGTTTAGACACTGAGAGGGTTATCTTTAGTCAAAGGACTGGGAAGAGTTTACCTCGTATAGGTGCTGAGTGGGTTGTCTTGAGTGTAAAAGGCACTGGGAAGATATTGCTTGAGTAGGTAAAAGGCACTAGGGTAAAAGGCACTGGGAAGACTTAGTTTGCATACTGAGAAACTTTGCTCAGTGAGGTGGCACTGAGTTATTATGGGGGAAGACTGGCCCATCGTTTTTCCTTAAATTGGCTACCTTAATAGTAGCCAATAATTATTTCTAAATTATTTCCAATAATCGACTACCTTGTGAAAATAAAGCTGAAATGTTATGAGAGCTTCTGAGCTCCAAATTAGTAACTCTCTGTTAACAACTGGCAATGGCTTTCTCAGACTACTGAGAGACAGGAGTGGTAGAAAGTGAAAGTGTTAGTCTCTCAGTTGTGTCTGACTCTGCGATCCCTTGGACTGTAGCCTGACAGGGTCTTCAGTCCAGAGAATTCTCCAGGCAAGAATACTGGAGTGGGTTACCATTTCCTTCTCCAGGGCATCTTACTGACCCAGGGATCAAACTTGGGTATCCTACATTGCAGGCAGACTCTTTATCGTCTGAGCCAACAAGGAAGTGGTGGAGGCAAGACCTCAGGCCTCAAAGTTGTCCCCATTGGGAAACCCACTCATGCAATTAACAAATTGCACAAGCAGGGACACGCACCAAAATTTACCATTCTGTGATATGAGCAACTGTGGAAGCATTTTACTTCTCTAAGATTATCTGAGACATGTAACAGGGTGCTGCAGTAGCTCTGAAGCAACACCAGAGAAGTTAAGCTTCTAAGCAGCATACATTGGACCACCAAACAATTGTGGCTAGCAATTTTATCTCAACAAACTCACTTCAAAATGGGGGAAAAAAGTTTTAAAATAAAAGAAAAAAGTATGACATATTTTCAATATCCTAGCTGAGTAAACTTACATACAAAACTTACAAGTATTTACTTAATTGAAAATTAAAGGAAATCTCACCCTAAAAATTGAAGAGCCTCTTTTATTGCATATGCAGTTAAATTAAATTAAGGGAAAAAAATAAAATGGTGGCATGATAAAAATACCTTTTAGTAATGCTGACTCTCAACAAAGGGCTTCTAGAGGGAAACTTCTAGAAATCTAAATGTTCTTTGAAATCTAAATGTTCTAACCGAGCTTCCTATGACAGTGTGTGTGTGTGTGTGTATGCATGTGTTTTGGAAACTTTGCTTTTGTCATATTATTTTTTAAAAGTAAACTCACTGGATACTCACTGGATATGTTACATTCTCACTCTTATGGGAAGCCTCATGTCTTAAACGATTGAATCACTATTGACAAATAGTTTACTGATGGCCAAATGATGGTTACTCTTAAAATTGGAGAAGCTAACAAATTGGTGAAATCTAGAATGCTCTTATAAACAGCTCTTTCATTGCTAACAATAAAACAAAAATTCAAAATGCTGCTGCTGCTAAGTTGCTTCAGTCGTGTCCGACTCTGTGCAACCCCATAGATGGCAGCTCACCAGGCTCCCCCGTCCCTGGGATTCTCCAGGCAAGAACACTGGAGTGGGTTGCTATTTCCTTCTCCAGTGCATGAAAGTGAAAAGTAAAGTGAAGTCACTTAGTCGTGTCCGACTCTTAGCGACCCCATGGACTGCAGCCTACCAGGCTCCTCCATCCATGGGATTTTCCAGGCAAGAGTACTGGAGTGGGCTGCCATTGCCTTCTCCAAAATTTCAAAATAAAGATAAATGTAATAATGAACCTAATAATGAGTTCCAAAGTAGGGACTCTCTCTTATTGGCTGACGATGGGTTTCTCAGAAAACTGAGAAAGCGAAAGTGTTAGTCTTTCAGTTGTGTCTGACTCTTTGCGACCCCCTGGACTTTAAACTGCCAGGGTCCTCTGTCCATAGAACCCCCCAAGCAAGAATACTAGAGTGAGTTGCCATTTCCTTCTCCAGGGGAATCTTCCTTACCTAGGGATCAAACTAACCAACAATGAAACAAAAATCTAAATAAAAGTAAATTTAATAACCTAATAATGAGCCCAAAGTAGGGACTCTCTCTTATTGGCTGGCAATGACTTTCTCAGACAACTGAGAAACAGGAGTGGTGGAAAGTGATCAAAATTGATGAAAAATTTCTTCTGATAATGAACATAAGAACTTATTTTGTTTAAAAGAAGTAAGAGAGACTGGCTTAGGAAGTTTCATTTGTGGTCTTCACTCCCCTTTAATGGATCTTACAAAAAATAAAAAGAGGTTTAGAATAATTAATGTTAACAAGAAAAATTCATACTTACAACAGGTTGGAAATTTTAAAAGGAATTATCTAAATGAATAAAGAAGTCTTTAGATGGTTATTGAAAATGAGATTAATAAAATAGGTATTTATATGATTAAAACAAGATTTGATATGACTACTATACCTAAGGTTTAATGAGCCATAAGGGACCATGGATGGTAGTTTTCTTGTGGCAAAGTTGCTTGCATAACTTGTGTAACTCAATGAAACTATGAGCCATGCCATACAGGGCTGCCCAAGACAGATGGGTCATAGTAAAGAGCTCTGATAAAATATGGAGAAGGAAATGGCAAACCACTCTAGTATTTGTACCTTGAGAATCCCATGGGCAGTATAAAGGAACAAAAGATATGACAGCAGAAAATGAGCCCCAGGTTGGAAGGTGTCCAGTATGATACTGGGGAAGAATGCAGGGCAATTACTAATAGCTCCAGAAAGAATGAAGCAAGAGATATGCAGAATAACAGGCAAATTTGGCCTTGGAGTTCAAAATAAAGTAATGCAAAGGCTAAAATTTTGTCAAGAGAACACACTGGTCATAGTAAGCTCCCTTTTCCAACTACACAAGAAACAACTCTACACATGGGCATAACCAGATGGCCAAATCGGAATCAGACCAACTATGTTCTTTTCAACCAAAGATGGATAAGCCTAATACACAAAATAAAACTAACACCAGTGGCTGACTGGCTCAGAACCTGAGCTCCTTATTGCAAAGGTCAGACTTAAATTGAAGAAAGAAGGGAAAACCACTAGCCATTCAGATATGGTCAAAATGATCTCTCTTATGATTATACAGTGGAGGCGACTAATAAACTCAAGGAACTAGATCTGGTAGACAGAGTGCCTGAAGAACTATAAACAAAGGTTCATATCATAGTACAGGAAGTAGTGACTAAAATCATCCCAAAGAAACAGAAATGCAAGAAGGCAAAGTTGGTGTCTGAGGACGTTTTGCAAATAACTGAGGAAAGAAGAGAAGCAAAAGAAAAGGGAGAAAGGAAAAGATGTACCAAGTTGAATGTAGAATTCCACAAAAGGCAAGAAGATATAAAAATGCCTTCTTAAATTAACAATGCAAAGAAATAGAGCAAAACAATAGAATAGAAAAGACTAGAGATCTCTTTAAGAAAATTGGAGGTATCAAGGGAATATTATATGCAAGGATTGGCATAATAAAGGACAGAAACAGTAAGGATGTAACATAAGCAGAAGAGGTGGCAAGAATACATGGAAGAACTATACAAAAAAGGTCTTAATGATCCAGAGAACCATGCTGGTTTGGTCACTCACTAAAACCAGACACCCTGGAGTGTGAGGTCAAATTAGCCTTAGGAAGCTTTCCTAGGAACAAGCTATTGGAGGTGACAGAATTCCAGCTAAGCTGTTTAAACTCCTAAAAAATGATGACAATAAAGTGCTGCACACAATATGTTAGCAAATATGGAAAACTCAGCAGTGGCCTTGGGACTGGAAAGGGTCAAGTTTCATTCCAATCCCAAAGAAGGGCAATGCCCAAGAATTGCCCAAGAAATGCTCAAACTATCATAAAACTGCTTTCATTTTACATGCAATGAAGGTTAGCTCAAAATCCATCAAAATAGGCTTCAATTGTATTTAAACCAAGAACTTTCAAATGTACAAGCTAGGTTTAGAAAAGACAAATGAATCAGAGATCAAATTGCCAACATTTGTTGGATCATGGAGAAAGCAGAGAAATTCCAAACATCCTCTTCTGCTTCATTGACTATGCTAAAGCCTTTGATTGTGTGAATACAAAAAAAAAAAAAAAAGTAAAAAATCCTTAAAGAGACAGGAGATTACCCTATGAGAACGCATTAACTGTCTCCTGAGAAACCTGTATGCAGGTTAAGAAAGAATAGTTACAAGTGGACTTGGAACAACTGACTGGTTCAAAATTGGGAAAGGAGCATCACAAGGCTGTATATTGGCACCCTGCTAATTTAACTTACATGCAGTGTGCATCTGACAAAATGCCAGGTTGGATGAATCACAAACTGGAATCAAGATTGCCAGGAGAAATATCAACAACCTCAGACATGAGATGATACCACTCTAGTGACAGAAAATGAAGAGGAACTAAAAAACACAGTGATGAAGGTAAAAGAGGAAACTGAAAAAAGTTGGCTTGAAGGTCAACATTTAAAAAATAAATTAATAAAACTTAAGACCATGGCATCTGGTCCCATCACTTCATGGCAAATAGAAGGAGAAGAGTGAAGCAGTGACAGATTTTCATTTTTTTTTGGTCTCCAAAATCAGTGCAGCTGGTGACTGCATCCATGAAATTAAAAGACACTTGCTCCTTGGAGCAAACTCGACACTTGGAAACCTCGACAGTGTATTAAAAAGCAGAGTCATCAATTTGCTGGCAAATGTCCATATAGTCAAAGCTATGGTTTTTCCACAGTCATGTATGGATGTGAGGGTTGGACCATAAGGGAGACTGAATGCCAAAGAATTGATGTTTAGAACTGTGGTATTGGAGACGACTCTTGAGAGTCCCTTGGACTGAAAGGACATCAAAACAGGCAATCCTAAAGGAAATCAGTCCTGAATATTCATTGGAAGGACTGATACTGAAGCTGAAGCTCCAATACTTCGTTCACCTGATGTAAAGAATTGACTCACTGGAAAGACCCTGATTCTGGGAAAGACTGGAGGCAGGAGAAGAAGGGGACTACAGAGGATGAGATAGTTGGATGGCATCACTGACTCGATGGACATGAGTTTGAGCAAGCTCCAGGAGTTAGTGATGGACAAAGAAGCCTGACTTGCTGCAGTCCATGGGGTCACAGAGTCAGACATGACTAACCAAATGAACTGAACTGAACTGTTTGTCAACAATAATATTGTAATTCCTGATTCATAACTAAACTTTTAAGTGCATGAGATCTCTCATCTTCCAGTTTATGTTATCTCTGTGTACACATTATACATGAGATATCACTATTTCTTAAAAGTACTATCAAAATTGAATTTATAAAGAGCTCTATTTAATTTCAATAAAAAGCACTACATTTAAAGAAACTGACCAAATGTCTCTCAGGTTCACATGAATTAGGAAATATTCAACACAAGTTGATATCTGATATTAATGCTTTAGTTTGTTGATTTAATTAATTTATACATGTTGTTAAGTCATCAAAATTAAATTCATTACTTTATTGTGCCTAAGTTTAACAAATAAGACCTTATTATATCTGTTACAAGGAAAGCAACTTTATATGATGAAACTTTAAAATAATTGTAAATAACATAAGAGCTTTGGGTTAAACTTTTTAAATAATTTATTTTCAGTAAATCTACTTAAAATGATCTTTCCAGATATTTGGTGACTTATGTTCTGGAATTGTATTAATTAAATAATAGAAGTTTATTAAGTAGCTATATAATTTCAAAAAATAGGATACTAAGCTATCAGTTACTAAATAGAAAAACTAAAGGCATTTACAACCATGAAAGAAAATATTTGGTGTCACCCTGAATTGTTCTCTATAATAAAATAAGTGTTTTATATAAATTATCACTAGTGTTTATGCTCACAAATCTATAGAATACCAATGTAAAAAGACAGTTAATGATTGCTTTCTTCTTAGCTTTTACTAAGAATTAAAGTTTTGGAAATTGAGGATTCTAATTTAAACATGTATTTAAAGTTATCATGAATAATGCAGTAACGTTTCAGTATACAGTAGGAAAAACAATGTACATTTTCAATAAAAAATTCATGAAAAATAGAATTGCATCTTATTGCGGAAAATGAAAGAATGACCTGGTTAACTCTATTTGGATAAAAAGTGAGAGACAGGCTAAACACACAAAGTGATGCAAAATTGTGGAAAGGAACGCTGAGGAGGGAAGTTTTATGCATAAACTGGATTTACGAAATGTAGATTAAAGTTAATCTTTCTGTTAAAAGTGTTCCATTTTGATAACAGATTGGGTGAGTTTCTGTGACATTAAGTGATCTGTATTTGCTTTCTTTTAATCATTTTTTGACTTTGGTTAAATGAATACATATTGTTTCAATATGATCCCTTTGCATTTTTTAAAACTGTTCTGATATTTCTAACAAACTTCCCAAACACTAAATAAAGCTTTTTTAGTTTCCAGGTGACTCTGGGAATCTTTGAAGAAATATCTCTGAGACATCTCAGATAGGAATGTTAAACTAAGGTTGTTTGATATTTTTAATTCTGAAATGTTGTCAAGTGATTGAAAGTGAACTTTAGGTTTCAATGTATAGATAAATGTCACTAATATAGTTATTCAAAACTGTATTTGGAATCCTTAATATCCAATTTGACCTGATATAATGTTATTACTAATAATCTTAGTTATTATCCTAAAATGTTATATGTTATAGAAATATCTAAGTTTCCTTCTAATTATATTATATTCAAATCTTTAATCATGCCATTTTAGGTTTTGTCCTTTATAAACTATCATAATCTGATACTGCTTTTACAAAATGAAGATTGCCAAGAAGACTTATAAAAATAACTTTTTAAAATAAATGGAAGTTTCTAATGGGCTTCCCAGCGGCTCAGTTGTAAAGAATCCACTGGCAATACAGGAGATGCTGGTTTGATCCTTGGATCAGGAAGATACCCTGGAGAAGGAAGTATCATCCCTGTCCAAGTATTCTTGCCTGGGAATTCCCATAGACAAAGGAGCCTGGCATGCTACAGTCCATGGGGCTGCAAGAGTCAGACATGACTTAATGACCAAGCACAGCAACAAAGTTTCTGATGGCCTCTAAATAATGCCAGTGAATTGGACAAAAAATGGAAAATTCTAATGAAAAATGTGATCATTTCTTGTAGATCAGTAGGAATCAATTACATGAGACTGAATGAATTGATAAATACAATTTATAACTTTGACTTTGGAAAATATACTAACTTGAATCTGTTTTCCAATAAACCTTTTTCTTTCATGCTGTGATCTACAATACACATTTATCTTTTTCTCTCTATCTGATCTAGCCAGAATTTGGCTTCTCCAGTTGGCTCTCCTGTAGACTTTCATGGTTTCTTGCAACTAAATTACAACTTGTTATATTAATCATTGTTTTAATCTTTTTTTTGTTTGTTTGTTTGTTTCCAAATTGGTTATACTCCATGTCCCTGATACACTGACTTTCTCAATGTTACTAGCTACATTACTTGTATCTATCTTATAAGATTGCTATCTCTTAACCAGGCTTGCAACAAATGAAACAAAGACTATATGACTTGAAACAATTGATTAGATATATAGTTTTATATACAATCAATAATTGCAATAGTGTGATTCTAGGTATGGAAAGAAACAATAAGAGAGATATCTTCTGGGTCGTAGTAGGGCAGAAGATAGAGGACACAGAGAATCTTTAATTTTCTACCAATGGGCCTAATCCAAAAATTAGCACCTGGTGTGGCATATCAATATGAATTTTCACCTGATCTGAGATGAGCCTCCCACTGCTGTTGGACAAAATTTGGTTATGAAACGTCTCCCAAATATTGACAGAATTCCAGACCGAGGAGGAAACTAAGAAATAAGATATTGCCTGTCATATCATTAAATGAAGATGTCATTGTCATCAGCAATTGCAGCCCTCTTATGTGAGCTGGTGAGCCCTAAGAACACTCAGAAAGAAGAATACCTGTAATCTAGCAACAGTCAGATTGTAATCACTCTCTAAAGTGAGCCCCAAGGGACCTCAGACTATGGAAAACAGAATACTAGCCCTGATAGCCGAGATGCATATGAAAGGAATGATTCCAGTCAACCTAGACTCCTGCATCTTCCCATACATAGGAAAGCTCTAAATTCCTTATCTTGGGATATCTATCTTTTCTTTTTTACAAAACAATAATCTTTTGAAATTCAGGCTACCTGAACTTTTCTTATAAAAATTCTCTGCAACCTGGATCCTCACAATTGCACTCATCTCACATGCTAGTAAAGTAATGCTCAAAATTCCCCAAGCCAGGCTTCAGCAATACGTGAATCGTGAACTCCCTGATGTTCAAGCTGGTTTTAGAAAAGGCAGAGGAACCAGAGATCAAATTACCAACATCCGCTGGATCATCGAAAAAGCAAGAGAGTTCCAGAAAAACATCTATTTCTGCTTTATTGACTATGCCAAAGCCTTTGACTGTGTGGATCACAAGAAACTGTGGAAAATTCAGAAAGAGATGGGAATAGCAGACAACCTAACCTGCCTCTTAAGAAATCTGTATGCAGGTCAAGAAGCAACAGTTAATAACTGGACATGGAACAACAGACTGGTTCCAAATAGGATAAGGAGTACATCAAGGCTGTATATTGTCACCCTGCTTATTTAACTTATATGCAGAGTGCATCATGAGAAACGCTGTACTGTAAGAAACACAAGCTGGAATCAAGATTGCTGGGGGAAATATCAATAACCTCAAATATGCAGATGACACCACTCTTATGGCAGAAAGTCAAGAGGAGCTAAAAAGCCTCTTGATGAAAGTGAAAGAGGAGAGTGAAAAAGTTGGCTTAAAGCTCAACATTCAGAAAACAAAGATCATGGCATCCGGTCCCATCACTTCATGGGAAATAGATGGGGACACAGTGGAAACAGTGTCACACTTTATTTTGGGGGGCTCCAAAATCACTGCAGATGGTGACTGCAGCCATGAAATTAAAAGACGCTTACTCCTTGGAAGAAAAGTTATGACCAACCTAGATAGCGTATTCAAAAGCAGAGACATTACTTTGACGACTAAGGCCCGTCTACTCAAGGCTATGGTTTTTCCAGTGGTCATGTATGGATGTGAGAGTTGGACTGTGAAGAAGGCTGAGTGCCGAAGAATTGATGCTTTTGAACTGTGGTGTTGGAGAAGACTCTTGAGAGTCCCTTGGACTGCAAGGAGATCCAACCATTCCATTCTGAAGGAGATCAGCCCTGGGATTTTTTTGGAAGGAATGATGCTAAGGCTGAAACTCCAGTACTTTGGCCACCTCATGCGAAGAGTTGACTCACTGGAAAAGACTCTGATGCTGGGAGGGATTGGGGGCAGGAGGAGAAGGGGACGACTGAGGATGAGATGGCTGGATGGCATCATGGGGTCGATGGACGTGTGTCTGAGTGAACTCCGGGAGATGGTGATGTACAGGGAGGCCTGACGTGTTGCGATTCATGGGGTCGCATCGAGTCGGACACAACTGAGCTACTGAACTGAACTGAACTGAACTGAGCTGAACCTGGATCCTCCACCTTGCTCCTCAGAGAAGTTCTGTCAGGGTCACTCACCATGCTGTTTCCCAGGCTTAAAATCCTAAAAATTCCCACCAAATAAAACATAGCTCTCAATTTTTAGTTTCTGAAAATTTATGTAAGTTGACACTAATAAAAGCTTTAAATTTAGGGAGATGCTTCTTAAGGTCAAATTATGAAGTAAATTAAGATTTTATTCAGTATCCAACCACTGGTTTTTATATTTCTAACCCTAGTCTATATATAAAAGTATCTCTTGCTGTTCCTTGACTCCCTGGATTTAATTCCTCGACTCCTGTCACCAGCTAGGTCTTGACTTACCTTAAGCAAAGTTTTGACTCCAAATATTCACTTCCATCTTACATTTTACCTCAAGGATCTTATTTGTAAATTATTAAGTGCTGGTGTGTTTTCAAAAATATATTATATATAAAGAGAGTAGAGACTACTTCACGTTTCCAAGTTTCCATATATGTTCTTACACAAACACAAGAAAAACAGTGAATTTAGTAAAATCTGACATTAGTGTAGTTCAGTCTGTGGGAAATATTTGTATTGGGCTAATAAATATATGACCAAAATCTTTTTCATGGATGTGAACATTTTTTAACAGAATACACTAGTAGTTATCATTTTCATGTCTTCATGAGAAAAGTGGTAGATAGGGAAAGAGAAGAAATCTTACATACACACACATGATGCACCTATAGAATCATTTCAGTTCAGTCGCTCAGTTGTGTCTGACTCTTTGTGACCCCTTGAATTGTAGCACACCAGGCCTCCCTGTCCATCACCAACTCCTGGAGTTCACTCAAACTCACCTCCATCGAGTCAGTGATGCCATCCAGCCATCTCATCCTCGGTTATCCCTTTCTCCTCCTGCCGCCAATCCCACCCAACATCATAGTCCTTTCCAATGAGTCAACTCTTTGCATGAGGTGGCCAAAGTAGTAGAGTTTCAGCTTTGGCATCATTCCTTCCAAAGAAATCCCAGGGTTGATCTCCTTCAGAATGGACTGGTTGGATCTCCTTGCAGTCCAAGGGACTCTCAAGAGTCTTCTCCAACACCACAGTTCAAAAGCATCATTTCTTCAGTACTCAGCCTTCTTCACAGTCCGACTCTCACATCCATACCTGACCACTGGAAAAACCATAGCCTTGACTAGACACACCTTTTTTGGCAAAGTAATGTCTCTGCATTTGAATATGCTATCTAGGTTGGTCATAACTTTTCATCCAAGGAGTAAGCGTCTTTTAATTTCATGGTTGAGTCATCATCTGCAGTGATTTTGGAGCCAACAAAATAAAGTGTGACACTGTTTCCACTGTGTCCCCATCTATTTCCCATGAAGTGATGGGACCAGATGCCATGATCTTTGTTTTCTGAATGTTGAGCTTTAAGCCAAATTTTTCGCTCTCCTCTTTCACTTTCATCAAGAAGCTTTTCAATTCCTCTTGACTTTCAGCCATAAGGGTGTTGTCATCTGCATATCTGAGGTTATTGATATTTCCCCCAGCAATCTTGATTCCAGCTTGTGCTTCTTCCAGCCCAGCATTTCTCATGATGTACTTTGCATAGAAGTTAAATAAGCAGGGTGACAATATACAGCCTTGACATACTCCTTTTCCCATTTGGAACCAGTCTGTTGTTTCACGTCCAGTTCTAACTGTTGCTTCCTGATCTGCATATAGGTTTCTCAAGAGGCAGGTCAGGTGGTCTGTATTCCCATCTCTTTCAGAATTTTCCACAGTTTATTGTGATCCACACAGTCAAAGGTTTTAGCATAGTCAATAAAGCAGAAATAGATGTTTTTCTGGAACTCTCTTGCTTTTTCGATGATCCAGCGGATGTTGGCAATTTGATCTCTGGTTCCTCTGCCTTTTCTAAAACCAGCTTGAACATCAGGAAGTTCACACTCCACGTATTGTTGAAGCCTGGCTTGGAGAATTTTGAGCATTACTTTACTACCATGTGAAATGAGTGCAATTGTGTGGTAGATTGAGCATTATTTGGTATTGCCTTTCTTTGGGATTGCAATGAAAACTGACCTTTTCCTGTCCTGTGGCCACTGCTGAGTTTTCCAAATTTGCTGGCATATTGAGTGCAGCACTTTCACAGCATCATCTTTCAGGATTTGAAACAGCTCAACTGGAATTCCATCACCTCCACTAGCTTTGTTCGTAGTGATGTTTTCTAAGGCCCACTTGACTTCACATTCCAGGATGTCTGGCTCTAGGTGACTGATCACACCATCGTGATTATCTTGGTCGTGAAGATCTTTTTTGTATAGATCTTCTGTGTATTGTTGCCACCTCTTCTTAATATCTTCTGCTTCTGTTAGGTCCATACCATTTCTGTCCTTTATTGAGCCCATCTTTTCATGAAATGTTCCCTTGGTATCTCTGATTTTCTTGAAGAGATCTCTAGTCTTTCCCATTCTGTTGTTTTCCTCTATTTCTTTGCATTGAGTGCAAGGAAGGCTTTCTTATCTGTTCTTGCTATTCTTTGGAACTCTGCATTCAGATGCTTATATCTTTCCTTTTCTCCTTGGCTTTTCACTTCTCTTCTTTTCACAGCTATTTTTAAGGCCTCCCCAGACAGCCATTTTGGTTTTTTCCATTTCTTTTTCATGGGGATGGTCTTGATCCCTGTCTCCTGTACAATATCATGAACTTCTGTTCATAGTCATCAGGCACTCTATCAGATCTAGGCCCAGTCTATTTCTCACTTCCACTGTATAGTCATAAGGGATTTGATTTAGGTCATATCTGAATGGTCTAGCTGTTTTCCCTACTTTTTTCAATTTAAGTCTGAATTTGGTAATAAGCAGTTCATGATCTTAGCCACAGTCAGCTCCTGGTCTTGTTTTTGTTGACTGTATAGAGCTTCTTCATCTTTGGCTGCAAAGAATATAATCAATCTTATTTCGGTGTTGACCGTCTGGTGATGTCCATGTGTAGAGTCTTCTCCTGTGTTGTTGGAAGAGGATGTTTGCTATGACCAGTGCATTTTCTTGGCAAAACTCTATTAGTCTTTGCCCTGCTTCATTCTGTATTCAAGGCCAAATTTGCCTATTACTCTAAGTGTTTCTTGACTTCCTACTTTTTCATTCCAGTCCCCTGTAATGAAAAGAACATCTTTTGGGTGTTAGTTCTAAAAGTTCCTGTAAATCTTCATAGAACTGTTAAACTTCAGCTTCTTCAGCATTACTGGTTGGGGCATAGACTTGGATTACTGTGATATTGAATGGTTCGCCTTGGAAACGAACAGAGATCCTTCTGTCGTTTTTTAGATTGCATCCAAGTACTGCATTTCGGACTCTTGTTGACCATGAAGGCTACTTCATTTCTTCTAAGGGATTTATGCCCACAGTAGTAGATATAATGGTCATCTGAATTAAATTCACCCATTCCTGTCCATTTTAGTTCGCTGATTCCTAGAATGTCAATGTTCACTCTTGCCATCTCCTGTTTGACCACTTCCAGTTTGCCTTGATTCATGGACCTGACATTCCAGGTTCTTATGCAATATTTCTGTTTACAGCATCAGACCTTGCTTCTATCACCTATAGAGGACCCTCTCTCAAATGTTGAAGAGGTTGGTGTATATGTGGCACGGAGAAATTCATGCAATATATACCAGTGTCAAGCCAGAGAAATACTGTTTATTGCTATTTTTTCCTGAATTAAGGTTGATTAAGTCACTTATAGATAAAATAAACTTTTTTAAGATTTATTTATTTATTTTATATTTTGGCTGAGGTGAGTCTTCATTGCTGCATGTGGACTTTCTCTAGTTGAAGCAAACAGGGGCTACTCTTCATCGCAATGCACAGGCTTCTCATTGCAGTGGTTTTTCTTGTTGCATAGCACATCCTCCAGGCACATGGATTTCAGTAGTTGCAGATCTTGGACTCAGTAGCTGTGGCTCATGGACTCTAGCTTGCAGGCTCAGTAATTGTGGCACACGGGCTTTGTTGCCCCATGGCATGTGGGACCTTCCCATACCAGGGATGAAACCAGTGTCCCTTACATTGCGAGACAGATTCTTAACCACTGCAACACCACAAACCATTTTTTTTTTTTTACTACAGATATGGTCCTGAAGTTCAGTAAGTTTAAATAATTGGCAAAATCATAATAGCTAGTAGTTCCTGTTTTCTAATATTCGTTATAGTATCTGTTTACTTGATGCCTTGCTGCTGCCCAGCCTCTAAACTCTCTTTCCCAGTATACCTTTCTTTCTTAAAGTACAGACAGAAGAAAAGGTTATTTTTTAAGGTCTGTTTTGAGTTGCCTCGATAAGTAGTTGTACAAAAAATCACACAGGAGTTCCCCTAAATCCCTTACCCTATCCCTTTACTTCTTTATTTGGAGCTCTGTAGTGGGAACAGCATTCAAAAAGAGCAGAACACATGCAGAAAAAATGGTTTTCATGTCAGAAGCTCATCCATGAATAGACGAGATGGGCAATGATAATATGTTCTGGTCACTTCACTGCAAAAATTTAGATAACTTTTATTATTTTCATCATCTCATCAAAAGCTTAAAACACATGCATCCAGGCAAAATCAAAATGATTTAATAACTCAGCTAATCTGTGCCTCCTAGATAATAAAATACATAATTACTAACAAAGGCAATCTGGGATCCATACAGTTACTAGTGAAACATAACAGAGAAAAAGTGGGTTGGGGCAAAGATATGGGCTCTGGATTAGTAGGGTAGATGTGTTTTGAATCGAGGCTGAAGTTCTGATTAGCAGCTATGTGATCCTTTAAGAGTCATTTAGTCTCTAGGGGCTGAGATATCTCTGTATATCCTGAGATATACAGGAATAAAAACATCTACTACCTAAAGTTTCTGTGATTGAAGATGTATAAAATACTTGGCTTACAATTGTTTCACCAAGTGCTAAGTTTGCTTTTATTAAAGTAAACCTCATGGAAGTGTGCAATTACTCTTCTGTCAAACATAAAATACTGTTTCAGATTTACTGTAAAAATATTTTCTTTTTTTTTTAATTTTTATTTTTACTTTATTTTACTTTACAGTACTGTATTGGTTTTGCCATACATTGACATGAATCCACCACGGGTGTACATGCGATCTCAAACATGAACCCCCCTCCCACCTCCCTCCCCACAACATCCCTCTGGGTCATCCCGGTGCACCAGCCCCAAGCATGCTGTATCCTGCATCGGACATAGACTGGTGATTCGATTCTTACATGATAGTATACATGTTTCAATGCCATTCTCCCAAATCATCCCACCCTCTCCCTCTCCCTCTGAGTCCAAAAGTCCGCTATACACATCTGTGTCTTTTTCGCTGTCTTGCATACAGGGTCATGATTGCCATCTTTCTAAATTCCATATATATATGTTAGTATACTGTATTGGTGTTTTTCTTTCTGGATTACTTCACTCTGTATAATCGGCTCCAGTTTCATCCATCTCAACAGAACTGATTCAAATGTATTCTATTTAATGGCTGAGTCATACTCCACTGTGTATATGTACCACAGCTTTCTTATCCATTCATCTGCTGATGGACATCTAGGTTGTTTCCATGTCCTGGCTATTATAAACAGTGCTGCGATGAACATTGGAGTACATGTGTCTCTTTCAATTATGTTTTCCTCGGTGTGTATGCCCAGCAGTGGGATTGCTGGATCATATGGCAGTTCTATTTGCAATTTTTAGAGAAATGCAAATCAAAACCACAACGAGGTACCACTTCACACCAGTCAGAATGTCTGCAATCCAAAAAACATTTTCTACTTGGCTTTTATTATTTTATTTCCAAGGAGAAGTAATGACCACATTAACAACTGACTGTATACAGTTCACAATTCAGTCGCTCCGTAGTGTCCAACTTTGCAAACCCATGGACTGCAGCACACAAGGCTTCCCTGTCCATTACCAAATCCTGGAGCCTCTTTAAGCTCATGTCTATCAAGTCATTGATGCCATACAACCATTTCATCCTCTGTCATCCCCGTCTCCTCCTGCCTTCAGTCTTTCCCAGCATCACGGTATTTTCCAATGAGTCAGTTCTTCTCATCAGGTGGCTGAAGTATTGGAGTTTCAGCTTCAGCATCAATCCTTCCAGTGAATATTCAGGACATATTTTCCTTTAGGGTTGACTGGTTTGATCTCCTTGCAGTTCAAGGGACTCTCAAGAGTCTTCTCCAACATCACTGTTCAAAAGCATCTATTCCTCAGCATTCAGCTTTCTTTATGGTCAAAGTCTCACATCCATACATGACTACTGGAAAAATCAAAGATTTGACAGGACAGATTTTGTCAGCAAAGTATTGTCTCTGCTTTTTAAATGCTGTCTAGGGTGGACTGCAAGGAGATCCAACCAGTCCATTCTGAAGATCAGCCCTGGGTGTTGTTTAGATGGAATGATGCTAAAGCTGAAACTCCAGTACTTTGGCCACCTCATGCGAAGACTTGACTCATTGGAAAAGACTCTGCTGCTGGGAGAGATTAGGGGCAGGAGGAAAAGGGGACGACAGAGGATGAGACGGCTGGATGGCATCATCAACTCAATGGACGTGAGTTTGAGTGAACTCCGGAAGTTGGTGATGGACAGGGAGGCCTGGTGTGCTGTAATTCATGGGGTCACAAAGAGTTGGACACGACTGAGCGACTGAACTGAACTGATTGAACTGAAGGTTGGTCACGGAGAAGGCAATGGCACCCCACTCCAGTACTCTTGCCTGGAAAATCCCATGGACGGAAGAGCCTGGTGGCCTGCAGTCCATGGGGTGGCGAAGAGTCAGACACGACTGAGCAACTTCACTTTCACTTTTCACTTTCATGCACTGGAGAAGGAAATGGCAATCCACTCCACTGTTCTTGCCTGGAGAATCCCAGGGACAGGGGAGCCTAGTGGGCTGCTGTCTATGAGGTTGCACAGTTAGACACGACTGAAGCAACTTAGCATCAGCAGCAGGTTGGTCATAGTTTTTCTTCCAAGGAGTAAGTGTCTTTTAATATCATGGCTGCAGTCACCATCTGCAGTGATTTTGGAGCCCAAGAAAATAGTCTCTCTCTGTTTCCATTGCTTCCCCGACTATTTGCCATGAAGTGATGGGACTGGATGCTGTGATTTTAGGTTTCTGATGTTGAGTTTTAAGCCAACTTTTTCACTCTCCTCTTTCACTTTCATCTTTGCTTTCTGCCATAAAGGTGATGTCATCTGCATATCTGATATTATTGATATTTCTCCCTGTAATCTTTATTCCAGCTTTTGCTACATCAACATTTTGCATGATGTATTCTGCATACAAGTTAAAATCAAGGTGGCAATATAGAGCCTTGATGTCCGCCTTTCCTATTTGGAACCTGTCAATTGTTCCATGTCCAGTTCTAACTGTTGCTTCTTGACTTGCATACATATATCTCAAGAGGCAGGTAAGATGATCTGGTATTCCAGTCTCATGAAGAATTTTCCACAGCTTGTTGTGATCCACACAGTCAAAGCATTTAGCATAGTAGCAGCAGAAGTAGATATTTTCCTGGAACTCTCTTTTTCTATGATCCAACAGATGTTGACATTTTGATCTTTGATTACTCTGCCTTTTCTAAATCCAGCTTGAACATTTGGATGTTCATGGTTCACATACTGCTACAGCCTTTCTTGGAGAATTTTGAGCATTACATTGCTAGCAGGTGAGATGAGTGCAATAGTGCAGTAGTTTGAACATTCTTTGCCATTGCCTTTCTTTGCAACTGGAATGAATACTGACCTTTTTCAGTCTTCTGACTACTGCTGAGTTTTACAAATTTGCTGGCATATTGAATGCAGCACTTTCACAGCATCAACTTTTTGTGTGTCTGTGGTTTAACTTTCTTTTTTTTTTTTAATTTTATTTTTTACTTTACAATACTCTATTGGTTTTGCCATACATGGACATGAATCCACCACAGGTGTACATGAGTTCCCAACCCTGAAACCCCTCCTACCACCCTCACCATATCATCTCTCTGGGTCATCCCAGTGCACCAGCCCCAAGCCTCCTGTATCCTGTATTGAGCAGTAGCTCAACCGGAATTCTATCCCCTCCATGAGCTTTATTCATGGTTGATGCTTCTTAAGGCCCACTTGACTTTGGACTCAGGATGTCTGGGTCTAGGTGAGTGATCACAATATCACGATTTATCTGGGTCATATCTTTTTTGTATCTCTTCTGTGTATTCTTGCCACCTCCTCTTAATATCTTCTGCTTCTCTTAGGTTCATATCATTTCTGTCCTTTATTGTGTCCATTTTTGTATGAAATTTTCCCTTGGTATCTCTAGTTTTCTTCAAGAGATCTCTTGTCTTTCCCATTCTGTTGTTTTCCTCTATTTCTTTGCATTGATCACTGAGGAAGTCTTTCTCATCTTTCCTTGCTCTTCTTTGGAACTCTGCATTCAAATGGTTATAGTTTCCCTTTTCTGCTTTCTTAGCATGTCTTCTTTTTTCAACTATTTGTGTGGCTTTCTTAGACCACCATTTTGCCTTTTTTACTTCTTGGGATGGTATTGATCCATACCTCCTATACAATGTCATGAACCTCTGTCCATAGTTCTTCAGGCACTCTGTCTATCAGATAATCCCTTGAATCTATTTGTCACTTCCACTGTATAATTGTGAAAGATTTTATTTAGGTCATACCTGGATGGCCTACTGGTTTTCCCTACTTTCTTCAATTTAAGTCTGAATCTGGCAAGCTCCCAGTCTTGTTTTTGCTGACTGTATAGAGTTTCTCCATCTTCGGTTGCAAAGAATTTAATCAACTTGATTATGGTATTGAACAACTGGTGATTTCCATGTGTAGAGTTGTTTATTGTGTTGTTGGAACACAGTGTTTGCTATGTCCAGTGTGTTCTCTTGGTGAAACTCTGTTAGCCTTTGCCCTGCTTCATTCTGTACTCTAAGGCCAAACTTGCCTGTTACTCCAGGTATCTCTTGACTTCCTACTTTTGCATTCCAGTCCCCTATGATGAAAGGGACTTTTTTTTTTTTTTTTTTTTTTGGTGATAGCTTTAGAAGGTCTTGTAGGCCCTCATAGAACTGTTAAACTTCAGCTTCTTTGGCATAGTGGTTAAGGCATAGACTTGGATTACTGTGATATTGAATGGTTTCACTTGGAAATGAACAGGGATAAGTGGTACTAATCAGATGTGCTAAATTGTTTCTTACAATCTTTATTGATTAAAATTTTTCCTCCTGCCTCAATAAAACTTGTACTCCAAATGACAACTATTGAATAATAGATCCCTCAATGAAATTTTTTTTTCAGTGTCTGGGATTTGTTTTATTATTTTTAGATTTTTTTTTTTTAGTTTTTTATTTTTTAAATTTTAAAATCTTTAATTCTTACATGCATTCCCAAACATGAACCCCCCTCCCACCTGCCTCCCCATAACATGTCTCTGGGTCATCTCCATGCACCAGCCCCAAGCATGCTGTATACGTCAGACATAGACTGGCGATTCAATTCTTACATGATAGTATACATGTTAGAATGCCATTCTCCCTAATCATCCCACCCTCTCCCTCTCCCTCTGAGTCCAAAAGTCCATTATACCCATCTGTGTCTTTTTTTCCTGTCTTGCATACAGGGTCATCATTGCCATCTTCCTAAATTCCATATATATGTGTTAGTATACTGTATTGGTGTTTTTCTTTCTGGCTTACTTCACTCTGTATAATTGGCTCCAGTTTCATCTATCTCATCAGAACTGATTCAAATGAATTCTTTTTTACAGCTGAGTAATACTCCATTGTGTATAGGTACCACAGCTTTCTTATCCATTCATCTGCTGATGGACATCTAGGTTGTTTCCATGTTCTGGCTATTATAAACAGTGCTGTGATGAACATTGGGGTACATGTGTCTGTTTTAATTCTGGTTTCCTCGGTGTGTATGCCCAGCAGTGGGGTTGCTGGGTCAAAATGGATTAAAGATCTAAATGTAAGACCAGAAACTATAAAACTCCTAGAGGAAAACATAGGCAAAACACTCTCCGACATAAATCACAGCAGGATCCTCTATGATCCACCTCCCAGAATTCTGGAAATAAAAGCAAAAATAAACAAATGGGATCTAATTAAAATTAAAAGCTTCTGCACAACAAAGGAAAATATAAGCAAGGTGAAAAGACAGCCTTCTGAATGGGAGAAAATAATAGCAAATGAAGCAACTGACAAACAACTAATCTCAAAAATATACAAGCAACTTCTGCAGCTCAATTCCAGAAAAATAAATGACCCAATCAAAAATGGGCCAAAGAACTAAATAGACATTTCTCCAAAGAAGACATACAGATGGCTAACAAACACATGAAAAGATGCTCAACATCACTCATTATTAGAGAAATGCAAATCAAAACCACAATGAGGTACCACTTCACACCAGTCAGAATGGCTGCGATCCAAAAATCTGCAAGCAATAAATGCTGGAGAGGGTGTGGAGAAAAGGGAACCCTCCTACACTGTTGGTGGGAATGCAAACTAGTACAGCCACTATGGAGAACAGTGTGGAGATTCCTTAAAAAATTGCAAATGAAATATTTTTGCTGACTGAAGGATGATTTTTATCATTTATGATTTTTATCATTTTATCATTTTTATCACAATTTCCTTTTAGTCTCCACTAATGAGTTTTTTGGCTGTGTTGTGTTGCATTTTTTAGTCTATGTCTCTAAAATTGCACATTGGACATTATGTCTCATAATCCAGTGGCTTAAAGAACAACCCATGGATTTGAAACATGATGGTGGCATACAATATAAAATTGTAGCATTGCAAACAATCACAGTTGACTAGTGCTTTCTATATAATTTAATTCAGGCATCCTAGTGGGTTTGAAGTCTTCAGGGAAGGACTCTGTCTACCTCTTTTTCTCATTTCTAATCATGTCATTACAAGAAAGGTGAAATGTGATTTGATGAGCTTGTTGACATTTCTTTTGAAATATAAAACTGAATATCCTAACATGGACTTATCCCTGATATTAATCATAAGCTATTTAAACTCAGTTGGCATGACTAGGTTTATTGTGAGGCAAATACATCAGTTGATGCGCACACAAAAAATAGTTGATAAGGTATATACTCAACATTGTGGAAATTACCACAGAAGGAAAAGTCATTCTCCAACTTTTAGGATGTCTCTGAGATTAGAAAACTAATGAAGAGCAAGGGCAGCTTATATGCCAAAATTATTTGGAAAGATTCTTACATGCAATAGTTCTGAGGAAGAAAAAAATAAAGGGTGTATTAGCAGTTGAAATACCCTGTGAGGAGTGCTTCTTAAAAGTGATAAAAGATTCAGCTAGAGAGGAGAGCAGCAAATTTATGGAAAGATGTGATAGAGTAAAATAATTAAGTTGAGAGATAGTTTTTTGTTTTTTGTTTTTTGTTTTTGTTTTTTTTAAATGTGAAAAGAGGTAACTGAAGTTTTCTGGCCAAGTCAGAGAGATTTATAAAGAAAGATGGGAACGAGAGCAGCTATCACAGTGATCCTTTAGTTAGTGAAGAGAGGGTTCATTAAGTTCCCAGGCAGCTAGAATCCATATGTGGTATTCACACCTATATCCAGTCTTAGTATAAATATTTGAAATATTAATTATTATAAATTTGAAATAAAATGTATTATGATGAGGTTAAAAAAACTGAGTTTTTATTATGATTCTATTCCAAGCTAGTTGTGTAATGTCAGAAAAATTTGCTAATTTATCAGTTGTTGAATTTTCTTATCTATAAAATGAGAAAGTAGAAAGGGAAGTCTTTAATACATGTTCTATCTATAGAAAACAAATAAGTAATAAGTGCCTTGGTTTTATGACTGCTACCAGATTTGCTCACAGGAAAACTTTTACATCTTCTATCTCAGTCTGCATCTCTCTCTCTTTCGTTCAAGTAGAATTCCCTTCATATAATGTTAGCAAATGTTCTGGTGGTTTGTTTTTTTTTTTTTTAATTCATTCATTCAAAAATGAATGGCTCCTATGCACAAAGTAGGGAATAAGTCACATGTGGTTTCTTCTACCATAGAGCACACAGGCTTTTAGATATGAGAAAGCAAGGCAAAATTAGATACACAGATTATATATAACCATAGCATGCATGCAAAATTAGGAAAGTACACCAAAGTGACTGAAAAAATCTATAACTGACAGTATGTCGGAGGGGTCTATTTAGAAACAGTGGCCAGGGAAAGTCTGTCTAAGCAGTTAAAATTTGAGCTGAGACCTAAATATTGAGAATGGTCATCTGTGTAAGCTATCAGAGAAAGGGAATTCCAGGCAGATGGGCTATATTTGCAAAGTCAGGAAAGATCTTGGCATGCTGTAGAAAATAAAAGCTCGTTGTAGAAGAACATAGTGAACAAGCAGAATGATCTAGGCAAGGTTAACAAGTAGGCAACATAAAGACCAGGCAGGGTTTTTATAATCCATGTAGGTTAGAGGAAAGTCTTATAGATTAAAATGTTAGAAACCCAATTCAAACTAATCAAAATGATAAAAGGAGCTATATTAACTCAAATTACTAAAAATTCCAAAGACCTCTCCCTTTCACTGATTCTCAGGCTAGCTTTAATTTTTTTTTTTTTTTTCTTCTCAACCACCTTAACCATTCATATGTACTGGGAAAGACAATTATCAGCAAATGTCATCTTACTCCTTCTTTGCATTCTCAGCAGAGAAATTTCTTTCCATTCTCGCCAATAAATATTATTATCAGTCAAGCTTTGGTTCTATATTTATCCATAAACATTTATTATGGCCATAAATGTGATACATGTTGGTTGAGCACTCATGGCTCAAATGATGCTAGGCATAAAGTCAGTCAGGCTCCAATCGTATGAATTGAGACAGAGGAATGGATAAGTTCCCAGCAAAGGGGAAAAAAACAGAAACATCTGCATGTGTTTACATAATAGGTAGGACTTAAGATACTATGGGAATATTTATCATAAACCATATTTCCACTGCTGCAATCTTGAAGAAGACAGTAAAGCTCCTTAATTCCACAAGGACATTATCAGGGTATCCAAAATGGTTAGAAGTGTAATTTGAGATCATTCTTTGTCTGCTTGTTTCATAAAGTTTTACATGGGATATAAATGCTGTGCATAGGCAGCATTGATTATAGATAAGCTTTTTGTTTATTTCTTTAACATTTTAAACATAGGGCCTGCCCTTGGGACAAGACCATTATAATGCAGATGGTGTCAATATTTGGGGATGGGAATTAAGTATCAAGGAAAGGAACAAGTTTTAGGAGGTTTGAATCCAATATTTAGGGAAAATCCTCACACTTCTTCTGCTTCTGACTCATCAGGAAATTTGGAATAATGCTTTCACCCCTCTAATCTCATGTATTCCCAGTCTCACAGGGATGAGGTTAGAATTAGATGTGCAAAAATTTAAGAGAAATCCCAATCAAGAAAAGCAAGAGACTAGAAGGGGTAGCTCTTACTCTGGATGAAAACAGAGCCCAGTCGGAAGAAGGAAGTCGCCTCTTATTTCCTGGAAAGAATTCAGCCAACGAAAAACCATGGATTCTTTGTTTACTAGAATCTTCCCAACTTTCTTTTTATCTCTGTAAAAGAATCATCCTTCCCTTTCCATGTGAGAATTTCCATGTCGACACCTTGTGAGAAAGGTCTCATCATTCTTGCAGACCCCGAATTGCAATTCTCTGCCAATCCTGAATAAACTGATCTTGGCTGGAGAAATATCTAGCAGTCTATTTATTTTAGGTCCACATTCTGTTCATAAAACAGAGAAGATCTCTGAAGGTTCCAGTGCGGGTCAGCTGTGGAAAGAGAGCAAAACAGCCAAGATGGCACGTTCAGGCTCTCTTGCCCCATAATTCATAAATAATGACTAAGTAACTGCTGAGATCAAAAGTTATGACCAACCTAGACAGCATATTAAAAAGCAGAGACATTACTTTGCCAACAAAGGTCCGCCTAGTCAAGGCTATGGTTTTCCAGTGGTCATGTATGGATGTGAGAGTTGGACTGTGACGAAAGCTGAGCACCGAAGAATTGATGCTTTTGAACTGTGGTGTTGGAGAAGACTCTTGAGAGTCCCTTGGACTGCAAGGAGATCCAACCAGTCAGTCCATCCTAAAGGAGATCAGTCTGGGTGTTCATTGGAGGGATTGATGTTGAAGCTCAACTCCAATACTTTGGCTACCTCATGCAAAGAATTGACTCATTGGAAAAGACTCTGATGCTGGGAGGGATTGGAGGTAGGCAGAGAAGGGGGCGACAGAGGATGAGATGGCTGGATGGCATCACCAACTCGATGGACATGAGTTTTGGTAAACTCTGGGGGTTGGTGATGGACAGGGTGGCCTGGAGTGCTGCAGGTCATGGGGTCACAGAGTCAGACACGACTGAGCAACTGAGCTGAACTGAACTGCTGAGATCACTTACAGCACTGTGCATCCACATCACGATGTACCAGCTTCAACATCAGTCCCTCCAATGAACACCCAGGACTGATCTCCTTTAGGATGGACTGGTTGGATCTCCTTGCAGTCCAAGGGACTCTCAAGAGTCTTCTCCAACACCACAGGTCAAAAGCATCAATTCTTCGGCACTCAGCTTTCTTCACAGTCCAACTCTCACATCCATACATGACCCCTGGAAAAACCATAGCCTTGACTAGACAGGCCTTTGTTGACAAAGCAATGTCTCTGTTTTTTAATATGCTTGGTCATAGGATATTTTGTGCTGTATGCATATATGGGCTCTACCTAAAAAGTGTCTGGATTGCTTTTGAATCATGACTCTGTCTTTGGGTCAGCCAGGAGAGGAGAATATATAGTGTATCTCCTACTGTGGCTGCTGCATCAGCTAGGAGAGAGGCTGTGTTATGATTGTTGTGCCAGCCAGGAAAGAATAAATGTGCCTGCAATTCCGACAACTCCCTGAGTCTCCTTCCAGCCTCTTAACTCATACCTTGCCTACCCTGTGTTCAGTGAACAGTGTGAAGAGCAATACAACTGGCATCATGAGCAGGATCAGCAACACAACTGGTGTAGTCAGCAGGATGAGAAGCAATACGTCAGCGAATAGGTATGGTGTCCACAACTGAGCCTGTTGTCACTCACTGCTTTTCTTGCCCAGCCTAGAGTTTGAAGTTATATCTTTGTCCTGAATCTGAGTTTATGACCTCTTTGCATTTGATGATTCCCACTTTGTTAAAGATCTATTTTAAGGTTTCATCTTTACTGTTAAGACCTGTTCTGTATGTGAGTATTTGGTGTATAGGTCTAATTTTGAGATCAGACTGTTTAAACCAAGGGTGACTGAGAAGCCATGAAGCCATTCCTACTGGAACAGGGGCTGCTCCAATAACTATGCTTGCTCAGCCATTGGTCCACACCCCTCTTCTTTATGCATTTATCTGTTGATGGATATTTAGGTCACTTCATTATTTTACTGACTGTAAATAATGCCACTATGAACATTGAGGTCCATGTAGCTTTTTGAATTAGTGTTCTTATTTTCTTCAGATATATACCCAGGAATGGAAATGCTGGATAATATGATAGTTCAATTTTTAGCTTTTTTGAGAAACCTCCTTACTGTTTTCCACAGTGGTTTCACCAACAGTGTTTGAGGGTTCCATTTTCTCTACATTCTCACCAACAATTTTTTTTTTGTACACTTTTTAATGATAGTCATTTTGAGAGGTGTGAGGTGATATCACATTGTGGTTTTGATTTGCATTACCTTGGTGATTAAGTGATGTTAAGCATATTTTCATGTGCTAGCTGGCCATCTGCATTTTTGCTTTGGAAAAATGTCTATTCAGTTTTTATGCCCATTTTAAAAATCAAATATTGTTTTGCTTTTGTCTTGAGGTTGAGCTGATTTTATATTTGGAAACTTCAGTCTTTCTTCGTGCAGATTTCTAACTAAAATGGACCCATCTGATCAAAGACAATTTAGAATATCAATGGCCATATTGGAGAAATTCAAAATTTCCCAACTTAGTTTCCTTAAGGAGAAATTGGACTACAACAGCTAAAAAATCTCCAGGACTGAGTGGAATGCTTATTTTGATTGCTATTTTGAGGATTACAAGCTTTATCAAGAACCTAAAATTGTCTCTGACAAAAAAAATTTAAGATTAATTGAGGCAAACAAATGATTAAAGAAAGATAAAACAGGTCCTGAAGCCTCTGGTGCCTCTTTCTTGGCTTAACTGTCTTAAGCTCCACTTCTAACACATTATTTCTTTTTATCCCAACTCCTAATGACCAGACTCACCCTCCATCACCATCTTCCTACATTTCACTTTATGTTCAGTTCTATTAGAGTATTTATTTTATTAAGCTTTCCCTTTTCAATGAAACTCTCCCCAGTCCTTTTCTTCTGGAGTTGCCAGAATCTGTCTTAGACTTGAGAATTCTAAGAAGTTAGAGGCTAAAACCTTAATTTTTTTATATTCCCTGAACTTAAATGTGAGCATAGTCAAAAAATTTCCAAAAGTATATAAAGTCAAAAATTTTCCCAAAGTATATATATGACAGTTGAGCACCGAAGAACTGATGCTTTTGAACTGTGGTGTTGGAGAAGACTCTTGAGAGTCCCTTGGACTGCAAGGAGATCCAACCAGTCCATTCTAAAGGAGATCAGTCCTGGGTGTTCTTTGGAAGGAATGACGCTAAAGCTGAAACTCCAGTACTTTGGCCACCTCATGCGAAGAGTTGACTTATTGGAAAAGACTCTGATGCTGGCAGGGATTGGGAGCAGGAGGAGAAGGGGATGACAGAGGATGAGATGGCTGGATGGCATCACAGACTCAATGGATATGAGTTTGAGTGAATTCCAGGAGTTGGTGATGGACAAGGAGGCCTGGCGTGCTGCAGTTCATGGGGTCACAAAGAGTCGGACACGACTGAGTGACTGAACTGAACTGAACTTTTATATGCATATATATATATTTATATATATATATGCCGAGAAATTTAATGTAAGTTACTCAAACTTAGTGACCTGGTTTCTCTGATTTATATCAAGTAAATCATTCTTTTGTCAGTGAAGGCCAGGCCCAGTATTGGATGAAAACCACTAACAGAAAATCATGAAAGACCTCTAGAAATACAACCAGGTGAAAAGCCTGTTACCTTATTATATAACCAGGCTCAAAAAATTGAGAAGTTATTCCTTTGAGCAATTCCTAGGGCTTTTTCAAAAAAGTCTGTTAATTGGAACAAAATTCAGGCTTCTACGCAAAAATCTGATGAATTTGTTCATGACAATTCCAATTGCCTACACATAATTTTTCTCAGAAAATTCTTGTGTTCCTTTGGATGTTTACTGCACCTGTATAGCTTTTAATTCTATATTGATTAATAGGTTGAACTGGGACATTTACCTTCTGGTAAAATAGTATGTAATGGAAAACTCTATTTACTCAAGATCTAGTTAATCTGCCAAACCAACACTTTTGTACTCTAGATGAATCATCTAAAAAGAAGACTATCAAAATTCTTAATCTTTAACTGTAGGAAATGAAGATGCCTAAATAAAATAAAAAACCCTCCTAATTTCTGCTATTATTGCAAAAATCTAGGAAATTATAAAATAAATTGTTACAAATTTTATAACTACAGGCATCATCAGCCCTCTAAGCAGCTCAGGAATACAAGTGTTCTTCCCAATTCTCCCTCTTAATTGGCTTGGAGAAATGCCTCTCCAGAATGAGGATGAACTTCTTCCAATCATAACTGACAACAGTGCCATACTCTCAATGCTCAACACCACTAGTATAAAATAACCCCTGCTTCAAAGTACTAAAACATTTCAAATAGTGGAGATCTCTAACTTCAATAGGTTCTTGTTTCTGAACCTATTTCCTTTTGTTACGTCCTTTGAGAGGTACACACTCTTTTCTCTTTAGTTTATCTACCCTATCCATTTCTTTCTCTCAAAAGGGGAATGAATTTTAGAATTTAATATTAGTCATCAAAGTAACCAACCAGGTGAATTAAATGACTCTTTGACACATTTTATTTGCTTTATCCATGACTGTACTATAGCTGATTCTGAAGACACTCATCATTTGTCCTTGTTAAATCAGCTGCTACCTTTCTTACTGGCAAAATCTTCAACTGTTGGAAAAATTCATGGCATACCTCCCATAAAGACTTTAAAAGATCTCTCAAAACCTCTTTCAGGAGTTTATTAATATCCTATAAGTTTATGGGCATAACACCCATAGTAGAGAATTACAGTGCTTGAAGTCCCATTATCTCTTGTATTAACATTTGTAACAACCTCCCACCACCATTTTACCAGAGAAAGATGTTGATTAAAAGGGGGTAAATGTACAAAATAAATTAATAAGTCAACAAAAATCTCAATTAAATAGTGTTGGGAGATCTTTTATGACCTGCTATTACAGCAAAGCCCAATGGATAGAAAAAAGACTCCTCTTCTTCCCTGGAAAGGACTCAGCCAATGCAAAGCCTTGAACTGTGTTTACTACAGTTTTCTCAACTTCCCTTTCCCTTTTTGAAGAGTCTTCCTTCCCTTGCAATCTACACAAGGAGTTTCACATGGCTCAACATGGTTGCAAACCCTGAAATGAAATTTCTTGCTGATCCTGAGCAAACTTGTTTTTGCTAGAGAAATATATTGCAATATGTTTATTTCAAGTCAACAGATGTAATACAACTTTATTATGCTCAACAGAGTAGTGGACACAATGTAAACAGTAAAGAAATGTTACCCATTATTATTAATTGCTAAATGATGCATTGGTATCTGAAAATCCCTAAAGTTTTTTTTTTCAAGGCCAAAAGTCATGAATTACATGTTATTATTTTCTATAACTCAGCAACATTTGGTATAAAGTATAGATAATAACATTTATTAATACAAAGTATTAATTTAAAAAATAAATTACTGTGAATCTAAAGAATGCATTAGAAAATATTGAAAAATGAAATATAGAATTATTATCACAAAATTATTTATGAAATTGATCATACCTTCTGTTTCCTTTTAGAGTTCCTTTGTTACCCATGATCCTTAGCTTAATATAATATACTGATTACCACATAAATATTTAAGTTGTTCTCTATGAAATGAGATACTATGTGTATGTAATATAAAGGAAAAGGTTGGAAGATTTAGACCCTTACAGTCTCTGATAATTTTCATTCCACTCTACCACATATTAGCTTTGAGATTTTGAATAAATTGCTCAACTATCTTATTCATTAGTGTATTCATCTGCAATCAAAGTGGGGAAAGATTTATCTTTGTAAGTGGCTCAGTGATGAAGAATCTGCCTGCAATACAGGAGACACAGCAGACAAGGGTTCTATCTCTGGGTTGGGAAGATTCCATGGAGGAAGGCAGTGCAACCCATTGCAGTATTATTGCCCCGACACAACTAAAGGGACCAAGCACAGCACAAGATTGATATGGGGATTAATATGTTGTTAAAGTTCTGAATACAGAGTGAAGATTCAGTAAATAACAATTATTAATACTAAGTACTGGAGCTTCTCAGGTAGTGCAGTGGTAAAGTATATGCCTGCCAAAGTAGGAGATGCAAGATGTATAGGTTCAATCCCAGGGTTGGGAAGATCCCCTGGAGTAGGAAATGGCAACCCATTCCAGTATCCTTGTCTGGAAAATTCCATGGTCAGAGGAGCTTTGTGGGCTACAGTACATGGAGTCACAAAGAGTCAGACACGACTGAGCAGATGCACACAAACACATTATTACTAAGCATTAAATCCTATAAAAACACACATTAATACTAAGCATTAAAGAATTATAAGTACATGAGAAACAGTCACTTATTTCAAGAATATTTCAATCTAGATATGAAGTGAAAAAAATTATCTTCTGTCTTCTACATCACTGAGTGGAACTTCTGATATCAAGCATCACTGAAGAAAATGAAAACCGTCATTATTGGAGTTACTTATTATTACTTATTGGTACCTGTGAAAATATCCTCTTCTTAGTTAATATTATCTTTGAGGAGTTCAAAGTAACTTTCTGGTGGAAAATTAACTGATACAATGCAAGACAAAATTGAATTCCAAATTAGATAATTAAAGTTAGACAATAAAATGCAGTTGAACCACAAATTCTAATATGAATCAAAGCATGTTTCTACTGATCTGTGAAGAAAATGTTTATGAAAGAGGATACAATTTTGATCCTAAAGGGCCTCTGTGACATATATTTATATCATTTCTCATTGCAAGAATTTTGGAGTGGGCCAATATAATAAAATCAGAAAGAGCTTTTCCAACTGACAAGTTCTGTGAGTCTTGAGTCACTCATGTTCTCTCTCTCTGGGGCCCACTTCTTCTACCCCACCATCCATATTTTACTCAATAGTACCATTATAATCCAAATCAAATCTCCAAAATTTTATCACCCTCTCACTTTATAACACACTTTGCTGCTCTGGTATAAATGGGACCTGTGATCAAAATGAATTGGAACATCAGAAACATAGACTCACTTTTTCTAAACAATGGAAAGAACTGACTGAATATGTGGAAGCTCTATCTTTAAACTATTTATAATATAGGGAAAATATCCAACTGAGAACCAAGGAAATGATACTTATTCAAACTCTATGGGGCAGGGTTTGTTAAATGTTGGGAGAGAGATGTCTATTTGCTTCTAAGCAAACCATTGTGTGATTATTGTAGTTCTTATAGATTAAAACATACGCATTCCAATAACTTAAATATGAGGAGAGAACAACACAAAGGCTTCTTTTTTTACAGTTACGAGCATGTAATCATCCCCGGATTCGAATTAATTGAATTCCAAATGTTGGAGAATGAAAATACATATTACTCTAAAGGGACTACCATAATTCACTATACATATTTCCTCAGTATCTACCATATGCTCAAAACAAAAAGGAGGTAAATTATAGAACAACACATACAAAGATATGAGATATGACTAGAGGTTCAAGGTGAATAAAAAATAAGTTAACCAAGTAATATATGAACATAAGTATATCATTTATCTGCATGCTTTAGATCACAAATGAAAAATGGATTCAAGTCAATGGAAAATAACAAGAGCTAAAAAAGCCAGTTTTGGATTCATAGGAATGATGAATTCTCATCTGACATTAACGGAATGTATCGAATTTAGAAAGAAAGAAAGAGAGACTACTGAAAGGATACAAACACACACAAAATAAAAATCTTATATCACAGTTGAATAATAGATGTTATTAAGTAATAATATGAGAATTAATATATTATTACAGACATACCACAAAGCCATCTACCTGAAGCCTCTTTCTCACATTGTAAATATTGCATTGTTTTAACTAATAACTATAATAATGAGACGAGAAAACACTAGCCACCCATTTTTATTGTGCACATAGTCTGTCTTTCCAATAAACTAATGTGAGTTTTTTCATCTTAGCACTGCTTACACTCTATCAGCTCCATGCTCAAACTCAAATGTTTCCATCATCTACACAATGATGTCCAGAGTACTTGTCCTTGCATTCCAACTCTTAAATGCTCTAACTCTAATCTGCCTTTCCCAGAATATCTCTCACTGTCTCTAGAAGTGTTCTGGCATCCAATCTAATCTAATATCACTTTTACTTTTCAAATTTTCTCCAGTAACATAAAACTTATTTTAGTTTCATCTTTTCTGTTGTATTCTTTGGATAATCCCAGATGGAAATAACAGCTCACATTCTTCAATGTACCTAAGTTTATTTATTGCATTCTTCTAGTCTTTAAAATATGTACACTACATTTTAGCTACTTCTGTACATTTTAGCTTCCCTTCTAGTATGGGTGAGAACCAATACATTATAAATATCCCAGGACTAAACATGTACTTTATTCCTCAGCATATGTTTAGGAACTGAACTAAATCAAATCAAGTATATTACAGAGTGGGGCCAAGATGGCAGAGTTAGGAAGACTCTGAACTTCTGTCTTTCCAAGGAAATTCCAAAATTACAACCACTTTCTGAAAAAACTATCAATGAGAATAGCCTGAAAGCTATCAGAAAAGACTTTTCACAACTAAAGTAATAAAGATGGAACTACAACAAGAGATAGGAGCAGATTCATACCCTCAAGTTGGTGACTCACAAATAGGAGCAATATTATAATACTCCCCCCAAAGAGTAAAGGATCTGAACCCTGTGTTGGGCTCCCCAGCTTAGGGTTCTGCATCAGCAAGGTAAGGCCTTAGAACAACTGGCTTTAAAACTCAGTTGTGCTTATGTTTGGGAGCACTAGAGGGCTATAGCAAAAAGGAGACTGCATTCTTAGAAGGCTCACATAAAACCTCACAATCTCCAAGTCCTAGCACACAGGCAGTAATTTGAAAAGAGCCAGGATAAATCCCTTGGAGAATTTCCTGGATAAGCAGGAAGCAACTAGAACTCTCTTTAAAGATGGAGATGCTGGCAGCAGCCATTTTGGAAAACTCATTTTACTATGATAACACCAGAACCATTATGTAACTCTCCCTCTAGCTTATTTTCCCTGGGGACTCAGCTGCTTCCTACCCCTCTATCAGGTCTTCAGCAGTCCCAAGGCTCTCAGTTTAGGTAGACAGTCACATGGGCATCCAGTGCTACCTATCAGTGCATCAGCATCAGAACCCAGCCCCTGGATCATGCACATGCTATATGGAGCCACAGCCTCACCTTGCAGTAGGCCAGTACCAATGTTAGGCCCCAGTGCTATACCAACAGCCACAAAAGACCTGACAGGCCCTTTATTAGACTGACACCATTGCCAAGTCTTCCTCAGCTAGGTGGAAAGTCATGTGGGGATGCAACCCCATCCTTCAGTGGGCTGATATCTTCTCACACTATACCAGCAACAATGCAAGATGCCTATACTTCCCTCCAGCATAGACACCTTGTGATTAAATGTACTGGGAGCAGCTCCACCTACCAGCAAGCCCACAGTAGTCAGTTCCATCACAAAAGAAGAACTTATGTAGCCCATGTGGGAGGGCCACAGAACACAGTGCTATTGATCAGAGGGGAGCATGCTGTTGGGCCCTACAGAACAGCTCCTGCATAAAGCCTTTTCTCTAAGATTGGGAAATGTAACTGACCTAGTTACTAAATAAAATTAAACATAGAAAAGTACACAAAATAAAGAGACAGAATGATCTATTCAAAACAAAAGAATAAGAGACAACCTCAGAAGAAGAACTAAACAAAGTAGGTCTAAACAATCTGTCTGCACTTCCCGGGTGGCTCAGTGGGTAAAGAATCTACCTGCAGCACCAGAGATTCAGGAGACATGTGCTTACTCTCTGGGTTAGGAAGATCCCCTGGAGGAGGGCATGGCAACCCACTCCAGTATTCCTGCCTGGAGAATCCCATGGACAGAGGAGCCTGGCGGGCTATAGTCTATAGAGTCGCAAAGAGTCAGATATGAATGAAGTGACTGATGAGCACACACATACACACAAGCAATCTATCTGATACAAATTCAAGGTAATGATCATGAAGATGCTCACAGAATTCATAAGAATGGATGAACAGAGTGAAAATTTCAACATAGTTAGAAAATATAAAGAGGAACCTGAAAAATCCAACTGACATAAAATACACCAGAAAGAATCAACAGTAGATTAGATGACTAGTGGAAATCCCTCAAGCTGAATGGAGATTTTTAATAAGGCTATTTTAAGAGAAATCTTGGGTAACATCAAACACACTAATATTCACATTATCAAGATCCCGGAAGGAGAAAAGTAGGAGAAAAAGGTAGATAAATTACCTGAGGCAATAATAGCTGAAAATTTCCCTAACCTGAGAAAGAAAACAGACATTCACACCCACAGAGAACCCCAAACAAGATGAACTCAAAAAAGTCTAAACCAATATGTCTTATGAAAATGGTAAAAATTAAGGAAGACAGAATCTTAAAAGCAGCAAGAGAGGACTTTCAAGATGGCATAGGAATAAGACAGGGAGAACTTACCCTCTACAAATACATCAAAAACTCATCTGCATACAGAACAGTACCTACAGAACACATTCGGAACACTGGCAGAGGACTGCAGACTTCCAAAAAGGCAAGTCAATTTCCTCAGAATGAAGTAGGGCAAAAGATAAAGATAAAAAGGGAGGCAAAAGATTTCAGAATGCTGTCCTGAGCCTGGGGAGGGAGTCATGGAGGAAAAGTTTCCACATGCTAGGAAACCCCCTCACAGGCAGGGTCATGGGGGAGCTTCAGAACCTCAGAGGAAACTACAGTGATGAGTTCAGAGACAGGTGCTCTGAAGGCAAAGCTGAGAACACTTACCAGAGAGATTGTTGTGGAACAGCACTTCCCAGCTGAGAAGCAGCTCACATCAGGCTCAGGCTTCAGGACTCAAACGTCAGAAAGAGGACTGGGTTGGCTTCCATGAAGATACTGAGGGAGTCAAGGGAAAATCATGGGCCCACCAGAGAGGCAAAAGATCATTCCCAGGTGTACTCTCTGATTCCACATGCTCATAGACACAGGACCCCACCTTAGTGAATGTTGAAGGGGGTTAAATAGCTGCAGTGTGTAGCTCCAGGGATAGAGAAACCAGTATAAATGCCAGAGGTGGAAGGCAGGGGGCCACTATAGTCCCAGCCCCAGGGTTTGCAGCTACTGCCAAGCTGTGAACTAAGGTGAATCACTGCCCACATCTTCCTGGAAGCCTGAGCAGCTTGGCTCCACAAGGGTCCCACAATGCAGGGCCAACTCCCCTGGGGAAGTGCATGACCTGCCTCAGACTATGGTGACCTCTTGCTGGTCCCAACCATGGTGGGCACTCCCCAGACACGACAACTGTGTCTGCCATAACCCCCATTCTCCTAAACCCAACTGAGCCAGTGAACCCTATTAAGTGCTACTCTTATCCCCTTGTGTCTGGGCAAAGAACAGACACCAAAGAGTGACCTACAAGCTGAGGCAGGCCCAAAACCAAAAGGGAACATCAGGGGCTGTGACAGTCAAGAAGAGAAGGAGGAATCACCCTTGCAGCTGCCTGAGACTGTGGACTTTATGGGCAACTGTGGACTTCCCTGGTGGCTCAGATGGTAAAGCACCTGCCTACAATACAGGAGACCTGGGTTCAATCCCTGAATCAGGAAGATCTCCTGGAGAAGGAAATGGCAACCCACTCCATTACTCTTGCTTGGAAAACCCCATGGATGGAGAAGCTTGGTAGGCTACAGTCCATGGGGTCGCAAAGAGTTGGACACGACTGAGCGACTTCACGTTTCTTTCACTTCGTAGACTTTGAGAGCAAGTATAAGATGAAGTAAAGCAAGATCTGAGTCTGAGCTAACCCCTCGGTGCCCAAAACAGGTCCAGAGACCTTCCTACAGATATTGGAGTACTTTTCTGAGTAGGCAAATCAACTGGAGCAGGAAAACAGAGGAATTACAAGGACATTCTTCTCAGTACCACTCTCTATATATCTACCCCCACATTTTTATTTTTCATATTTTTTTAATGTTCTTTATTATTCCTTTACTTTTTACTTTTATAACCTACTATTTTTCTTTTCTAAACATCTTATTTTTATTTTTTAATTTATTTATTTTAATTGGAGGCTAATTACTTTACAATATTGTATTGGTTTTGCCATGCACCAACATGAACCCACCACAGGTATACACGTGTTCCCCATCTTGAACCCCCCTCCCATCTCCCTCCCCTTACCATCCCTCTGGGTCACCCCAGTGCACCAGCCCTAAACATCTTGTATCATGCATCAAACCTGGACTGGCGATTCGTTTCATATATGATATTATACATGTTTCAGTGCCATTCTTCCAAATCATCCCACCCTCTTTCTCTCCCACAGAGTCCAAAAGACTGTGTATCTTTTGCTGTCTTATACATCTGTGGGTTATACAACTGTGTCTCTTTTGTTGTCTCACATACAGGGTTATCATTATCATCTATCTAAATTCCATATATATGTGTTAGTATACTGTATTGGTGTTTTTCTTTCTGGCTTACTTCACTCTGTGTAATAGGCTCCAGTTTCATCAACCTCATTAGAACTGATTCAAATGTATTCTTTTTAATGGCTGAGTAATACTCCATTGTGTATATGTACCACATCTTTCTTATCCATTCATCTGCTGATGGACATCTAGGCTGTTTCCATGTCCTGGCTATTATACAGTGCTGTCATGAAAATTGGGGTACACATGTCTCTTTCAATTCTGGTTTCCTCGGTGTGCATGCCCAGCAGTGGGGTTGCTGGGTCATAAGGCAGGAACACTTTCTAACACCATACACAAAAATAAATTCAAAATGGATTAAAGATCTAAACATAAGACCAGAAACTATAAAACTCCTAGAGGAGAAATAGGCAAAATATGCTCCAACATAAATCACAGCAGGATCCTCTATGACTCCCCTCCCAGAATACTGGAAATAAAAGGAAAAATAAACAAATGGGACCTAATTAAAATTATAAGCTTCTGAACAACAAAGGAAACTATAAGCAAGGTGAAAAGACAGCCTTCAGAATGGGAGAAAATTATAGCAAATGAAGCAACTGACAAACAACTAATCTCAAAAATATACAAGCAACTCCTGCAGCTCAATTCCAGAAAAATAAATGACCCAATCAAAAAATGGGCCAAGGAACTAAACAGACATTTCTCCAAAGAAGACATACAGATGGCTAACAAACACACGAAAAGATGCTCAACATCACCCATTATCAGAGAAATGCAAATCAAAACCACAGTGAGTTACCATTTCATGCCAGTCAGAATGGCTGTGATCCAAAAGTCTACAAGCAATAAATGCTGGAGAGGGTGTGCAGAAAAGGGAACCCTCCTACACTGTTGATGGAAATGCAAACTAGTACAGCCACTATGGAGAACAGTGTGGAAATTTCTAAAAAAAACTGGAAATAAACATCCTATTTTAAAATCAATTCATTTTATTTTTCATAATTTTACAGTATTGCTTAAACTGCATTTTAGCCATGTTTTTTAATTTAAATTTTTGTGATTTAATAATATTCATTTTCACTTAGAGGTTTGACGTGCTATGATTGCTCTCTCTTTTTGACTCCTGTTTTCATCCTTTTTTCTCTATTCTTTTCTCATTGTAATTATGCAAGTATTTTTGAGTGTTCTTAGCTGTTGAGTGCTAAGTGTTGAGTTTCACCATTAGTTTTGGAGTTTTATCTTCTTTGCTGTGTGACTTGTGGAGACTTGGTGTTACAGTAAAGGGTTGGTCCTAAACCTCCAAAATGGGAGACCTGAGTCCAGGACTTTGGACCACCAGAGAATTCCCCGACCCCATGGAACATTAATAGGTGAAAGTATTTTCAAAGGCCTCCATCTCAACACTAACACCAAGTTCCATCCAAAGGTCAGCAAGGTCCAGTGGAAGATGCTTCATGTCAAGGCTTTAGACTGCCCATTGGCAGAAATACTTCCCAAAGACATACCAAACCAAGAAACCCAAAACAAACTACTGGGCATAGCATTTCCTTTCGGGGAGAGAAGATCCAGCTCCAGCCACCAGAACACAGACACCACCAACCTGGAAAGTTTCACAAGGCACTGGTCAAATCCCATCCATGGGGAGCAGACACCACAATTAAGAGGAAAGTCTAGTCAAGGCTATGGTTTTTCCAGTGGTCATGTATGGATGTGAGAGTTGGACTGTGAAGAAAGCTGAGCACTGAAGAATTGATGCTTTTGAACTGTGGTGTTGGAAAAGACTCTTGAGAGTCCCTTGGACTGCAAGGAGATCCAACCAGTCCATTCTAAAGGAGATCAGTCCTGGGTATTCTTTGGAAGGAATGATGCTAAAGCTGAAACTCCAGTACTTTGGCCACTTCATGTGAAGAGTTGACTCACTGGAAATGACTGCGATGCTGGGAGGGATTGGGGGCAGGAGGAGAAGGGGACAACAGAGGATGAGATGGCTGGATGGCATCACCGACTCAGTGGACATGAATCTGAGTGACCTCTGGGAGTTGGTGATGGACAGGTAGGCCTGGCATGCTGTGATTCATGGGGTCACAAAGACTCAGACATGGAGCAACTGAACTGAATTGAACTGACTGATAACTTTCCAGCCTGCAGACAGGAGACTCCAAACACAGTAAATTAAAAAAAAAAAAAGAAGAAGAAGAAGAAGAAGAAGAAGAAGAGGCATAGAAACATGCAGCAGATGAAGGAACAAGGTGCAAATACACAAGATCAAACAAATGAAGAGGAAATAAGCAGTCACCTGAAAAATAATTCAAAGTAATGATGGTAAAGTTGATGGAAATAAGAGGGAAGCACAGATAAATAGACTCGAGGCACAGATTGAGAAGATATAATAAATGTTTAACAAGAAACTAGGAGAATTAAAGAAGAGACAATCAACAATGAACAACACAATAACTAAGATTAAAATATATTAAAGGGAATAATAACAGAATAATTGAAGCAGAACAATGGATAAGTGAGCTGGAAGGAAGAATGGTAGAAATGACTGAAACAGAACAGAATAAAGAACAAACAATAAAAAAAAAAGAAAGTCTCAGAGACTTCTGGCACAACATTAAGTGCATTAACATTTGAAATATAAGGATTCCAGTAGAACAAGAAAAAAAGACAAGCTATGAGGATATATTTGAAGAGATTATAAAATGCAGAGACATCACTTTGTCAACAAAGGTCAGTATAGTCAAAGCTATGGTTTTTCCAGTAGTCATGTACGGATTTGAGAGTTGCACCATAAAGGAGTCTGAGCCCTAAAGAATTGATGCTTTTGAATTATGGTGCTGGAGAAAACTCTTGAGAGTCCCTTGGACTGCAAGATCAAACTAGTCAATCCTAAAGAAAGTCAACCCTGAATGTTCATTGGAAGGACTGATGATGAAGCTGAAGCTCCAATACTTTGGCCACTTGATGTGAAAAGCCGACTCATTGGAAAAGACCCTGATCTGAGAAAGATTGAAAGCAAGAGGAGAAGGGTGTGACAGAGGATGAGATGGTCGGATGGCATCACCAATTCAATAGACATGAGTTTGTGCAAATTGCAAAATGTAGAGAAGGACAGGGAAACCTGGTGTGCTGTAGTCTGTGGGGTAGCAAAGAGTCAGACATGCTGAGTAACTGAACAAGAGCAAAAATAATTGAAAAATACCCTAAAGTGGGAAAGTAAATAGCACCCAAGCCCAAGAAGGCCAGAGACTCCCATATAGGATAAACCCAAGGAGAAACATGCCATGACACATATTAATCAGATGAACAAATATTAAACACAAATAAGTAAAGTAGCAAGTGAAAAGGAACAAATAACATACAAGGAGATCCCCATAAAGCTAACAGCTCATCTTTCAACAGAAACCCTGGAAGAAAGAAAGGAATGTCAGAATATACTTAAAATGATGAAAGGGAAAAAAAAAAAAAAAGCCACAACCAAGATTACTCTCTCAGAAAGGATCACATTCAGATTGGAAGGAGAAATCAAAAGTTTTATACATAAGCAAAAGTTAAGAGAATTCCCCACTACTCAACCAGCTCTATAACAAATACTAAAGGAACTTGTCTAGAGAGGAAACACTAGAGAAAGAAAATGCCTTATAAAACAACTCCAAAATAATAAAATAAATGGTAATAGGATCATATATATCAATAACTACTTTAAATGTAAGTGTAATATATGTTATAACCAAAGACCACAGATTGGCTGAGTGGATAAAATTAAAAGACATATATATATATATACACCCACCTCAGACCTAGGAACACATATAGACTCAAAGTGAGGGGTTGGAAAAATATATTCCATGCAAATAGAAATCACAAGAAAGTGGAAGTAGAAATACTCATATCACATAAAATAAAATTTAAAATAAAGACCATTACAAGAGACAATAGACACTATAATGATCAAGGGATATATCCGAGAAGATATAGTCATTATAAATATATATGCAGCCAACATAGGAGCACCACAATACATAAGACAAATACATAAAACAAAATTGAAAGTAACACAATAATGGGGGACTTTAATATACCGCTCACACTGATGGACAGATCATTCAGATAGAAAATTAATAAGGAAACACAAGCTTTAAATGATATCTTGGACCAGGTAGATGTAACAAGACATTTCATCCAAAAAGAGTAGATTTCTTTTTTTTTCTTTCTTTCTTTCTCAAGTGCACATGTAACATTCTCCAGGATAGCTCACAGCTTGGGTCATAAATCAAACCTTGCTAAGTTTTAAAAAATTTGAAATCATTTCAAGCATCTTTTCTGACAATAACACTGAAAGATTAGATATCAACTACAAAGGAAAAAAAAAAAAAACATAAAAACAAACTCGTAAGCCTAAACAATACACTTCTGAATAGCAAACAGATCACTGGAGAAATAAAAAAGAAAATAAAAATACATCTAGAAATAAATGACAATGAAAACAAGACAATTCAAAACCTATGAGATGCAATAAAAGTGATGCTAAGAGAGAAGTTTATTGCAATACAAGCTTATCTCAAAAGCAAGAAAAATAACAAATATACAACCTAATCTTATATCTAAAGCTACAAGAAAAAGAAAAAAAACTCAACTTTAGTAAAAGGAATGAAATCATAAAGATCTGAGCAAAATAATAATAATAATAATAAATGAAAAAATATATATAAAGGAGGCAGTATCAAAGATCAGTAAATATAAAAGCTGGTTCTTTGAGAAGACAAATAAACTGTTTGAGAAACTGTTAACCAGACTCAAGAAAAAAAGGGAGAAGACTCAAATCAATAAAACTATAAATGAAAAAGGAGACGTTACAACAGACAACACAGAAATGCAAAGGATCATAAGAGACTACTATGAGAAACTATATGCCAATAAAATGGACAACTTGGAAGAAATGGATGAATTCTTAGAAAAGTATAAAACTGTACCAGGAAGAAGAAGAAAATGTGAACGGACCAATCACAAGCACAGAAATCAAAACTATAATAAAAAATCTTCCAACAAACAAAATTCCAGGGCCAGATGGCTTCACAGGCAAATTCTACCAAAAGTTTAAAGAAGAGCTAACATCTATCCTACTCAAACTCCTCCGGAAAATTGCAGAGGAAGGAGAATTCAAATTCATTCTATGAGGCCACCATCACATGGATACAAAAACCAAACAAAGATGCTACCAAAAAAAAAAAAATTAAATTACAGGCCAATATCACTGTTGAATGGAGATGCAAAAATCCCCAACAAAACTCCAGCAAACAGAATCCAACAGCACATTGAAAAGTTCATACATCATGATCAAGTGGGCTTTATCCCAGGGATGCAAAGATTCTTCAATATACACAAATCAATCAATGTGATATATCATATTAACAAACCAAAAGATAGAAAACTATATGATCATCTCAATAGATGCAGGGAAAGCTTTTGACAAAATTCAGGACTCAATTTTGATTAAAAGTCTCCAGAAAGTGGGCTTCCCTTGAGGCTCAGCTGGTAAAGAATCTACCTGCAATGCAGAAGACCAGGGTTCAATCCCTGGGTTGGGAAGATCCCCTGGAGAATGGAAAGGCTATTCACTCCAGTATGCTGGCCTGGAGAACTCCATGAACTACAGTCCATGGGGTCGCACAGAGTCAGACACAACTGAGTATGCCACAAAGTAGACATAGAATGAACATACTTCAACATAATAAAGTCCATATATAACAAACACACAGCAAACAATGGTGAAAATCTGCAAGCATTTTCTCTATAATCAGGAAAAAGACAAGGGTGCCCACTCTCACCACTATTATATATCAACATAGTTTAGGAGTCCTAGATACAGCAATCAGAGAAGATAAAGAAATAAAAGGAATCTAGATTGGAGAAGAAGAAGTAAAACTCTCAGTGCTTACAAAGGACACGGTACTATACATAAAAACCCTAAGGATGCCATCAGAAAATTACTAGAGTTAATCAATGAATACAGTAAAGTCACAGGATATAAAATTAATACCCAGAAATCCCTAACATTTCTAGGTATGAACAATGAAAAATCAGAAAGAGAAATTAAGGAAATGATTCCATTTACCATAACAACAAAAGGAATAAAATACTGTGGAGTAAATTTACTTAAAGAGACAAAAGATCTGTATGCAGAAGACTATAAAGCACTAATGAGAGTAGTCAAAGATGACACAAACAGATAGAAAGATATACCATGTACTTGGAATGAAATAATCAATATTGTGAAAAGAACTATACTATCAAAGTTCAGTTGCTCAGTCATCTCTGGCTCTTTTGGACCCCATGGACTGCAGCATGCCAGGCTTTCCTGTCTATCACCAACTCATAGAGCTTGCTCAAACTCATATCCTTCAAGTCAGTGATGCCATCCAACCATCTCATTCCCTGTCATCTCCTCCTCATGGCTTCAATCTTTCCCAGCATCAGGGTCTTTTTCCATGAGTCAGTTTTTCACATCAGGTGGACAAAGTATTAGAGCTTCAGCTTCAGCATCAGTCTTTCCAATGAATATTCAGGATTGATTTCCCTTAGGAATGACTGGTTTGATCTCCTTGCTGTCCAAGAGTCTTATCCAACACCACAGTTCAAAAGCATCAGTTCTTCAGTGCTCAACTATAAGCAAGGTGAAAAGACAACCAAGGAGAAACTAATAGCAAATGAATGAACTGACAAAGATTAATCTCCAAAATATAGTCAGCTCATGCAGCTCAATACCAGAAAAACAAGCAATCCAATTAAAAATTGAGCCAAAGACCTAAAGAGACATTTCTCTAAAGAAGACATACAGATAGCTTGTAAACACATGAAAAAATGTTCAGCATGGCTCATTATTAGAGAAATGAAAATCAAATCTACAGTGAGATATCATTTCATGGTAGTCACAATGGCCAATATCAACAAATCTACAAACAATACGTGCTGAAGAGGGTGTGGAGAAATGGGAACCCTCTTGCACTGTTGGTGTGACTATAAATTGGTATAGTCACTATGGAGAACAGTATGGAGGTTCCTTAAAAAAACTGAAAATAGAGCTGCCATATGATCTAATTATTCCACTACTGAGCATATATCCTGAGGAAATCAGAGTTGAAAAAAGACATGTACCCCAGAGTTCTTCTTGGCACTCTTTCCAATGGCTAGGACATGAAGGCAATCTAGAGATTCAGCAATAGGTTAATGGATAAAAAAGATGTGATACACATATACAATGGACTATTACTCAGCTGTAAAAAGGAATGCACTTCAGTCCACTTTAATGAGGTGAATAAATCTAGAGCCTATTACACAGAGTGAAGTAAGTCAGAAAGAGAAAAACAAATATATATTAACACATATATATGGAAGCTAGAATGATGATATTGATTAACCTATTTGTAGGGCAATAAAAGAGAAGCAAACATAAGGAATAGACTTGTGGATACAGTGGGGAAAGCAGTCGGTGGGATGAATTGAGAGAGCAGCATTGCAACATATACATTACCACATGTAAAATAGATAGCCAGTGGGAATTTGCTATATGATGCAGGGAGCTCAAATCTGGTGCTCTGAGACAATCTAGAGGGGTTGAATGTGGCAGGAGTTGGGAGGGTGGTTCAAGGGGTAGAGGACATATGTCTGATTCATGATGATGTATGGCAGAAACAAACACAATATTGCTATTATCTTCCAATTAAAAATAATAACATTTTAAAAGCAGCGAGAGAAAAGCAACTTTACATTCTCATAACACCATCAGCTGATGTTTCAGCAGAAAGTTTTCTGGCCAGAAGGAAGTGGTATGATACATTCAAAATACTGAAAGAAAAAAAAAAAAAAACAGTCAAGAGTATTCTACCTGGTAAAGTTATCATTGAGGACTGAAGAATAGATAAAGGGGTGTTTACCAACCAGCAAAAGCTAAATAGTTCACCACCACTAAAATGTTAGTCTCTCAGTTGTGCCCAACTCTTTGCAATCCCAAGGTCTGCAGCCCACCAGGCTCCTCTGTCCATGGGATTTTCCAGGCAAGGATATTGGAGTGGTTTGTTTACCATTTGCTTCTCCAGGGGATGTTTCCAATCCAGGGTCTCGAATCGGGGTCTTCTGCACTGCAGGCAGATTCTGACCACCACTAAACCAGCTTTAAAATAAATGTTTTAGACACTCTCATAAACAGAAAAGAAAAAGCCACAATTAGAAATTTGGAAAATGTAAAGGGAAAAATATCACTGGTAAGGGTAAACATCCAGTAAAGGTAGTAATTCAATCTGTTAAATAGCATGTAAGAAAGTTAAAAGATAAAAGTAAAATCGTCTGTATCCAAAATAAGTGGTCAAGGGATATAAAACAAAAAAATATTTCAAACATGTAATCAAAAACATTCAAAGTCAGTAGGGGGAGTAAACATGTATGGTGGTTAGACTTTATTGGAACTCTTTTGAACTGTGGTGTTGGAGAAGACTCTTGAGAGTCCCTTGGACTGCAAGGAGATCCAACCAGTCCATTCTGAAGGAGATCAGCCCTGGGATTTCTTTGGAAGGAATGATGCTAAAACTGAAACTCCAGTACTTTGGCAACCTCATGCGAAGAGCTGACTCATTGGAAAAGACTCTGATGCTGGGAGGGATTGGGGGCAGGAGGAGAAGGGGATGGCAGAGGATGAGATGGCTGGATGGCATCACTGACTCGATGGACGTGAGTCTGAGTAAACTCCGGGAGTTGGTGATGGACAGGGAGGCCTGGCATGCTGCGATTCATGGGGTTGCAAAGAGTCGGACACGACTGAGCAACTGAACTGAACTGAACTGAAGGGTTCTTCAAGCTAAAACTATATATATCATCATGGTAAACCACAAGGCAAAAACCTATTATAGATCTACATTAAAAAAGGAAAAGGAATCCAAACATAAAACTAAAATAGAGCAAAGGAGAAGAAAGGAACAAAAAAGAACTACAAAGAAAAAATTAATGAACAAAATGTAAGTACATACCTATCACTAATTACTTTAAATATTAATGAACAAATGCTCCAACTGAAACATGTAGAGTACCTGAACAGATTTTTTTTTTAAGATGTATATATGCATCCTATAAGAGACTCATTTTACATCTAAGGAAACAGAGTTTGAAAGTGTGGAGCTGATAAAAAGAGATTTCATGCAAATAGAAACAAAAAGAAGGCTGAGGTAGCAATGCTTAAATCAGACAAAACAAACTTTAAAACATAAACTGCACCGAGACATTCCATAATGATAAATAGATCATTTAACAAGAAGATGTAACATTTTTAAGTATATATGCAACCAATGTAAGAATACCTAAATTCAAAAAGAAAATGCTGGAAAAAAAAAAGGGGGGGGGGAGATGTTGACAGTAACAAAATAGCAGAGGGGACATTAAATCCCCACTACCTCAATGGACATATCATCCACACAGGAAATCAATAAGGAAACAATGGTCTTAATTGATGTATTATCATAGACAAAATTAATATATAACTATAGAATATTCAATCTAACAGTAGCAGAGAACACATTCTATTCAAGAAATCATGGAACATTCTCTAGAATAGATCACATGGCTCTTCAGAAAACTAGTTTCAGTAAGTTTAAGACTGAAATAATATCAAGCGTCTTTTCTGACCACAATAGTATGAGACTAGCAATCAACTAAAAGAAAAAAAAAATGCAAAGAACACAAACATATGGAGTCTAAAGAACATGTTAATGGATCACATAAAAAATCAAAGAGATGATCAAAAACTGCCTGGAGAAAGATGAAAACAGAAATAAAACAATCATAACTAGCTTGTACATGTCCCTAATGATAAGTGTACAAAGAAGTTATTAATTTATTTGAACACCAAAATCTAGCAAGAACATATATTCCCATCAATAGAGACCTTATTAAATATATGATGGAGCAACATGCTACAGAAAAAAAAAAATCAAAAAGCTAAAGAAATAGGAAAAAAAAAAAGTGAGAGAGAGATAGAGATAGCCCAAATAAAGTTAGTAATGAAAGAGGGGAATCTATAATTAGTACCACAGTAACACAGAAGGTCATAAGAAGCTATTATGAGCAATTATATGCCAGTAAGGGCTTCTCAGGTAGTGCTAGTGGTAAAAACCCACTGCCAATACAGGAGACACAAGAGACACAGGTTTAATCCCTGAGTAGGGAAGATACCCTGGAGGAGGGATGGCAGCCCACTCCAGCATTCTTGCTTACAGAATCCCCATGGACAGAGGAGCCTGTCAAGCTACAATCCATGTTGCAAAGAGTCAACATAAAGTCAGAGATATTTTCATTGAGGTCTCAATAAAAACTACATCCAATGTCTGTATGGTAGACATATCACAGTTGTAGTTTCATTTTGACATTATGGATATTGATGAGCTCCTTAGGATCAAGATATCAATCTTGGAAAAATTTCTTATTCAAATGATCTGCAATCCTGAGGCTGCTGAGTGAGATGCAAATCAACCTCTGTGAATATTTCTTGAGGTTTTAGGCTGTCCTCAGATGGAAAAAGTGGTAGGAATGCTCAGCTTGCAGTATTCTACATCCCCATTAGATCCATTCCCTGATGGAAACAGGACTAAATTATATTGAATGGTCTAAACAGACTCTTAAATGTACAAGTTGTTATTTAATTTATAAGACTCTAGACATCCTATGTTAGTATCTGAGAAGGGCCATAGTAGAAGAAACCATAAAACACAGGATATGCATAAGTGTGCTGATGTTGAGTCAAGAAAAATAAGACATAATAAAGATATGGTAAGGATATAATCTATGAATTTTAGAAGTTTTTATCTGAAATATGAAAAGGAAAAAACATACTATAGTCAAAGGAGATAAGACAGATAGGGAGACTGGTTACAGTATTGATGGTCCCAGGTGATTCTCATGTATGGGTATGTGTGTGTGTGTGTGTGTGTGTGTGTGTGTGTGTGTGTGTGTGTGTGTGCGCGCGCGCGCGCGCGCGCATGCGCGTGTGTGTAAGTCGCTCAATCGTGGCCAACTATTTGTGATCCCATGGACTAATGGACTATAAATAACCAGGCTCCTCTATCCATGCGGTTTTCCAGGCCAGAATACTGGAGTGGGTTGCCATTCCCTTCTCCAGGGGATCTTCCTGACCCAGGGATCGAACCCAGATCTCCCACATTGCAGGCAGATTCTTTACTATCTGAGCTACCAGGGAAGCCCCATTCACATGTATGCTGCTGCTGCTGCTGCTGCTGCTAAGTCGCTTCAGTCGTGTCTGACTCTGTGCGACCCCACAGACGGCAGCCTACCAGGCTCCGCCGTCCCTGGGATTATCCAGGCAAGAACACTGGAGTGGGTTGCCATTTCCTTCTCCAATGCGTGAAAGTGAAAAGTGAAAGGGAAGTAGCTCAGTGGTATCCGACTCTTCGCGACCGCATGGACTGCAGCCTACCAGGCTCCTCTGTCCATGGGATTTTCCAGGCAAGAGTACTGGAGTGGGTGGCCATTGCCTTCTCCAATTCACATGTATAGGCCCAAATAAAAGCATTAAGCAAAGCAGGGCAAATGGCCCTAGTTATGTGCTATCTATTCTTGATCTTGGTTTTAAGCACACATGCTCTATGAGAAGAATGAAAGGGTAACTGACAGCTGTAAAAGTTCTCCAGTGGCAGCTATTATCTGACAGGCCTGATGATTACATTGAAGGAGAAGGCAGACTCAAATCTTGAGCTAAAACCTTAATTTCTTCCAATTACTGAGTATCTAAGATTTTTCATTATTTTCTCATGAAGACTGGCACAGTAGGTATTTATCACACTATTTTATAGAGGAGGAAAGCAAGTTTCAGAACAACTTGCTCAAAAATTGAGAAAAACAAAGCTCCAAATATGAGCTCTCAGCTGAAAAAATCTACACATTTTCCAGCTAAGCCAAGCTGCCTCTAAGTCATTAAGAATCCTACCTAAGTGATTAGAGGTGATTTTCTGAAGTTGACAAGAACTGGGGGTAATGGAATGAAAAACTTTTACAACAGGAAAGATGCTTATATGTAATAATGGTGTCACCAATACAGCAAGATTACCTGCTCAAAGATAATAATAATAGAGAACAAAAGTTTCAGAAAGCTATAATTCTGTTGATGAAATGTGACAGTATTAATAATATAAAATTTTTGCTTTAAAATACCTAGAAACAGCATCTTTTCAATAAATATAACCAGAAATATGTTCACAGACACTTCAAAAAACGCAACATGAATTTCTTCCCCTACAGTAATTAAATGATTGGCTAATTCATTTTTTTCAAAGTTCTTTAGCATTCTTAGAGTATTATGCATATTTTTTATTTTATGGAATAAATTTCAATAAATATGCATAATTTGAATAGCTTGCCATCTGATCTGAAAATAAAAATAAAACTACCTGACATCTGTTGCCAGTTGTACTTTCAACTCATTATTCCCAGGTTTTCTTTTCAATGCTATCTTGCACTTTTCAGTTGTCCTAAATTCATGCTTTTTTAAATTATAATTTCTCTCCCCATTCTCTATTGTCCCACTTTACATTATATCAATTTTATAACGTGCAACACATTCTACCCTGCATCTTAGGTCTTTTACATATGACTTTTTTTTTTTTTGGAGGGTTATAAACATGTTTTATCTCTATCTTATCAGTTACATTTTATAATATTTTTCTGAGAAATAATGTTTTATTTGAAGTAAATTTTCATTTCTTTTTTAGCACACCACTAGCCTCCAAAGCATTTTACCAGTACACAGTTATATTTGCTACTTTTGAAATATCCTGAATCTCTTTATGACCAGATTATGTTGATCTATATATCTGAGCAATTTCAAAATCACAGAGCACTACTTTAGTTTCTCAGAGATAGGCATTTTGATGGCTCATGATGTCACCATACTAGTTATGGCAAATATTTAATTTGTGGCCAGTGCTTTAATGATGGGAGAGCCATGGAGGTCATCTGACCCACTCTCACAATGTTACAACCAACAGGAAACTACCTAGCACAAAGCTGGAGCTACTTACCCTGGGATTTAGGGATGCATGGATTCAGATAGTATTTTACAAGGGTCCTGCTAGTGTTCCTTCTACATAATACCATAGAATTATACAGGAGACCATTCACTCTAAAAGATATAAATCTATCATATTAGGTTAATCCAAGGGTAATGTATCAGGTATGTGGAAGATTGTTAGTACCACAGAGCAGAATTTATTCAATTTACTTTCCACTGCAGCAGCTTTGAGCTTATCCCTGAATAATGTCACATGTAATCCATTGCCAAAGCCAAATAGCACAGTGAAAAGTGGAAGGATTCTGAAAATAATTATCTCTACTTGCCAACATGAAAGGGAAAATCTCTAGGACTCTAATAATTTGACAAAAATTTAATTGATGGGGAAATCTCCCAAATTCTACGGAAGAGAGGTTTTCAGGATGACCTCCAGGCCCTGGAGAACAGCACAATGCTCAAAGTGGAAATGCTGGTGGTCTGGACCAGGGTAGCAGCTTCAGACAGAAAGAAAATGTATTGGTTGCAATGTGAGTACTGTCTGCAGTGCTAGGGGGGTTGCAGCAGGAAGCTCATTATAACTTTACTGAAGCATTACTGGAGTCCAGAGCATCAACACAAGAAGCAAAGTTGTCTATTTAGTGAGAGAAATTGCCAGTGTTGAAAACAGTGCACTCGTGTGCATGTAAGTAATGTTCTTTGGGACGTCTTGGTTGGAAATGGAGATATGGGAGAACTGAAAATGATGGAACCAGAAGTATTTAAGGGCAATGACTACCGATTATGACCTAGAGTAATAACAGCTGTCATCCTTAATTTGTGTGGCCAGAAAGATAATAGCCCATTAGAGATGAGGTGAAGCGAAATGAAATTTTACAAAACTAGCCAATGAAATATGATACTTTCTTTCTTAGTTTTTCTGCATTATTTTCTAGAACTCTTCAATCCTAACTTCTATGAAGTGTCAAAAACTCATCTGATCTACAAATGGCCAGGAAATCTGAATTCAGATTCTTAGAAATGCATCCTTTTCTAAATCCCTGACTTTACCTTAAACTAAGCTATCCACAAGGCCAATTTCTTTCTTTGTGATAGTTTTTCTTGTGAAATGCAAATGGCAATATATATTTTTTTTTCAGACAATCTGAACAAGAAGTACTAGAAAACTACCTGTGCATTGCCTGTGTGCTAAAACCACCTCTGTGAAGTGGTATAAAATGTTCTGATTTGTCTGTAGGTTGAACTGCTGACAGTTATTTGTCAGGCACCTCATCAGTCTTATTATCTGTTAAGTGAGGATGTTACCTTAACTAGATTTATATGATATCTGCAAAGTCTTAAAGCTTTATCACTCATATGTTGTTTAAAGCATGAGATTATGTTAAATAGCCTTGCAGGTTTGTGCTACTCTTGGGACTTTCAGGACTGCAGGATACCACAGTGGGAGAAGGCAATGGCACCCCACTCCAGTACTCCTGCCTGGTAAATCCCATGGACGGAGGAGCCTGGTAGGCTGCAGTCCATGGGGTCGCTGAGGGTCAGACACGACTGAGCGACTTCCCTTTCACTTTTCACTTTCATGCATTGGAGAAGGAAATGGCAACCCACTCCAGTGTTCTTGCCTGGAGAATCCCAGGGACAGAGGAGCCTGGTGGGTTGCTGTCTATGGGGTCACACAGAGTCGGACATGACTGAAGTGACTCAGCAGCAGCAGCAGGAGCAGCAGCAGCAAGCTCACAGAAGCTTCTGTAAAGTCCTACAAGACCTTTTAGAACTAACACCCCCAAAAGATTTTCTTTTCATTATAGGGGACTGGAATGCAAAAGTAGGAAGTCAAGAAACACCTGGAGTAACAGGCAAATTTGGCCTTGGAATACGGAATGAAGCAGAGCAAAGACTAATACAGTTTTGTCAAGAAAATGCACTGGTCATAGCAAATACCCTCTTCCAACAACACAAGAGAAGACTCTACACATGGACATCACCAGATGGTCAACACCAAAATCAGATTGATTATATTCTTAAAGCCAAAGATGGAGAAGATCTGTACAGTCAACAAAAACAAGACCAGGAGCTGACAGTGGCTCAGATCATGAACTCCTTATTGCCAAAATCAGACTTAAATTGGAGAAAGTAGGGAAAACCACTAGACCATACAGGTATGACCTAAATCAAATCCCTTATGACCATCCCTTATGATCAGAGCAAAAGTATGAAAATAAATGAAGTAGACTATAGCAAAGATCATAGAAAAAAGCAAGAGAATTTCAGACAAACACGTACTTCTGCTTTATTGACTACATAAAAACCTTTGACTGTGTGGATCACAGCAAACTCTGGAAAACTCTGAAAGAGATGGGAATACCAGAGCACCTTACCTGCCTCCAGAGAAATCTGTACACAGGTCAAGAAGCAACCGTTGGAGCTGGATGTGGAAAAACATACTGGTTCCATACTGGGAAATGAGTACATCAAGGTGTATATTGTCACCTTGTTTATTACATTTCTGTGCAGAATACATCATGTGAAATGCCAGGCTGAATGAAGCACAAGCTAGAATCAAGATTGCTGGGAGAAATATCAATAACCTCAGATAAGCAGATGAAATCACCCTTATGGCAGAAAGCGAAGAGGAACTAAAGAGCCTCTTGATAAATGTGAAAAAGAAGAGTGAAAAGACTGGCTAAAACTCAACATTCAAATAACTAAGATCATGGCATCTGGTCCCATCACTTCATGGCAAAACAGGTGGGGAAATAAGGGAAACAGTGACAGACTTTAATTTCTTGGGCTCCAAACTCACTGTGGATGGTGACTGCAGCCATGAAATTAAAAGACACTTGCTCCTTGGAAGAAAAGTTAAGACAAACCTAGACAGCATATTAACAAGCAGAGACATTACTTTGCCAACAATGGTCCATCTAGTCAAAGCTATAGTTTTTCCAGTAGTCATGTATGGATGTGAGAGTGAGTGCTGAAGAATTGATGCTTTTGAACTGTGTTGTTGGAGAAGACTCTTGAGAGTCCCTTGGACAGCAAGGAGATCCAGCCAGTCCATCCTAAAGGAAATCAGTCCTGAATATTCATTGGAAGGACTGATGCTTAAGCTGAAGCTTGAATACTTTGGCCACCTGATGCAAAGTACTGACTCATTGGAAAAGACCCTGATCCTGGAAAATTTGAAGGCAGGAGGAGAAGGGGATGACAGAGGATAAGATGGTTGAATGGCATCACTGACTCCATGGACATGAGTTTGAGCAAGCTCTGGGAGTTGATGATGGACAGGGAAGCTTGGTGTGCTGCGGTCCATGAGGTCACAAAGTGTCAGACACATTTGAGTAACTGAACTGAACTGATAGCAAAGATCATTAAAACTAAAAGCTGTTTCTCTGAATAGATAACAGTGACACACCATTAGCCAGACTCATCAAGAAATAAAAGGAAGAGACCCAAATCAATAAAATTAGCAGTGAAAAAAGAGAAGATACAATGGACAACACAGAAATACAAAGAATCATAAGAGACTACTATGAGCAACTATATGCCAATAACATTGACAACTTGGAATTAATGAACAAATCCTTAGAAAAGTGTAACCTTCCAAAAGTAAACCATAAAAAAAGAGAAAATATGAACAGACAAATCACAAATACAAAAGTCTTAAGTATGATAAAATATCTTCCAACAAACAAAAGCCCGGGGCTGGATGGCTTCACAGGCAAATTCTACCTAAAGTTTAGAGAAGAGCTAACACCTATCCTGTTCAAACTCTTTGAGAAAGTAGCAGAGGAAGGAAAGCTCCCCAACTTGTTCTGTGAGGCCACCATCACCCTGTACCATTTGTTCTTTATTTCAAAGTTGTTTCATTTATTCTAGATACTTGTATATTTGTATCAATTTTAGAATCAGATTATCAGTTTATATTAAAAACCTGCTATAATTTCAAAAAAATTCTCACCAACACTTGGCATGTTCAAACTCTTTGATTTTAGACACTCTAATAATGTGTGATTGATATCTCATTGTGGTTTTAATCAACATTTTTCTAATGACTAATTTCACAGAAAATCTCCTCAGTGTCCCCGGTTGCTTTTGCTAAGTAGGCCTAAAATATACTTGAGCACTTAAATATAATTATCAACTAAGTCTTTTGACATATATGGGCACACTCAATACAATTAATGTGCTTTAGAACAAAAATATAATGGCAGCATATTTTAATTGTATTACATTTACAATGCTGTTTATCCAAGTATGATAATATAGAACACCTCCATATAAACTAGTGTTGTTTAAAAAAAAAAAAAAATGGTCGATCCTCATTTTGGTTAATCCCATAGCTCCATTTACTTTAGCTGGTGTCTAAAGGAAGCGTCGCATATGTCCCCAGGTTTTTTCCTACCTTTCTTTGGAAGAGATAAAGACTTTCATTTCAATACCATTTTACTAAATAAATCTATCCAATGAAACGATATAGTGAAAATTAAAAAGAAAATAAAAGATAATAAAATAAAATATGTGCTAAGTCACTTCAGTCATGTCCGACTCTGTGCAACCGTATGGACTACAGCCATCCAGGCTCCTCTGTCCATGGGACTTTCCAGGCAAGAATACTGGAGTAGGTTGCTGTGCCCTCCTGCAGGGGACCTTCCAGACCCTGGGATCAAATCCAAGTCTCTTATGTCTCCCGCATTAGCAAGCGGGTTCTTTACCTCCTGGGAAGTGGTAAAGAGCACCACTTGGGAAGCCCCAAAACAAAACAGGTAATGAAAGAGACTAAAATGATAAATAAAATCATAAAAGACAGTAAAAGGAGGATTAAATTTTTTAATTGTGATAGAAAATGATGCAGGGAACAAAATATATTTAGAAATAGTTAAAGAATGTGGGCATGAACCATTTTAAGGATATAACAGAGCCAGTTTATAAGGATTCCTGGAGGAGATTGGCCTGCCATAGCGAGAAGAGTGAGGAATATGAGGAAATCTTTTCACATACCATCCATTTGAACTGGAGTCAACTGCCAAAGCTCGTTTAGCTTCAGGTTTTGCTCCTGTAGATGGATAATGGTATCTGTCCTGAATGAGTTTTATGAAGATTAACCAAAATACAGCAAGATATGTGGAGATCTTGGTGCCAAGTCATTATGTTCCTTAATCTGTGCCAGATGATCTGTTAGGGAAACTTGAGAATTTAGAAAGAAAGAAGAGAATCCACTGACAGAAAAGTTTGAGTTGAAATGTGTTGGGCAAAAGCAGGCATTTATTCATGTTTTATAAACATGATCTTACAAACATCATACAGAGCTGGCACAAAAGAACAGACACCATCTCTTACACCATGCTTCCTTCCAAACCACCTCGATTAAGTTACAACATCAGAACAAATCAGTTACTAAGTTACACAGTTCTTCAAACATAGACATCTCCCCACTAGAGTGGTTAGATTGGCTAATAGGACAAACAATTAATTTATATGTTTAATACAGTGCAGAATTTGTAACAGAATTCAAGATCACACTGATATTGTAATACCATATAAAACAGAATTTTCAGAAGATAATGCAATCACTGTGTCTGCCTGCTTCAATTCCGTTCTAGTTTTTCTTCTCTCTTTACTTAACAGTAACTACAAATAGTTTTAGTTGACTTTTCACAGTGAAAAACACTTTAAATTTTAAAAAGAAAACTATTTACAAGTTAGTTATTGTCATTTTGTAATTATCTGCCGTTGGCTTTATTGTCCCTCTTCCAACAACCATACTTTGCTTGGTACCATCATTAACTTCTGGCAACTGTGAAGGATACTTAGGGTTTACTTTTTTTACTGTTTCAGGGCTTCAAAATATATTATATTTCTTGGCCCATGGTACCAAATATACAAACATAAAAAGGCCATATGATTTACTCAAACCATATACTCACTACAATTCATTTCACAGAAATGCTGAGTGGACCAAGATGCTGTGACATGACTTTGTGATGGCATGAAAACAATGATTGGAGAATAATCTCATTTAATTCCAAAATCATCTTAAAGCACAAAAGAGAGGTTGATTTCAGGTTGATTTCAGATACAGAGTGTAAAACATTCCCTACTTTCAGCATAATCATAAAAAGTATGTATATGTTGTTTGGAAAATGTATTGTCATAGATGTTACAAACACTGTAATATTAAACACATTCTCAAAAACTGCTAGAGCACTGACACAAAACCTGGCTCAAAATGTAAATTTTTCAGTAGACTTCATTTCTAACTTGCATATTTAAAATTCAACTGTACCTGAGTTTCACTCTCACTTTTCTAAACACTCAAATACAGTGACATTGAACCTCAAGTAAATTCTTTCCAAATAATCACAGAGCCCTGGCACTGGAAAGCAGTACAAGATACAAGTTTATAAACTGGTCCACAGACAAGAGCTCAAGACAAATTAGCCTAGAAAAGATAGTGAAACATACTTTGCTGTGTTAATTTGGCAGCATAAATATGTTATATATGAACATATGCTAAGTGTATTAGGCTTGCCGTATGACTATTTTCTATAATTTGTTGGTTAAAGCAAAATTTTCTATCTAGCAATGACTGAAACTTTATGACTTTTTGTCTGCATTTCTTTTGAAATAGTAACTTAGTCCTCTCTGGGAGAGAACAAGCAAATGAAGACTTGGTCACCCATGACCTCTCTGTGTGCAAGGGATACACTTGAATGTACACTTAGAAACTAAACATATTTCCTCTAAGAAAATTGCATTTCTAACTGGATTTCTAGCTGAAGTTTATTTCTTCACTTATTAGCCAACTCAACAACTTCACAAAAACATATAGGGCTTTCTTAGGCCGCATTGAGTCTTGTCACAAGAAGAGAATAATGCAAGGCCATGGGTCTTATGTGAGATTATATTTTACATCTGACTCACATGTAATCACAGAGGGAGGAAATAATATTTTGGCTACAGTGTCCTCAACTCAGCCCTTTAATAAAATGATTTCTCATTTTGTTCACTGCTTTTTTTTTTTTTCAACAAACCTAAGTTACCTCTCTTATGATAAAGTTGTGCCAAATTATTACAAACCAAAGAACAGTAATCATATACTTTTATAATCAGGAAAACTACTTGTAAATGACATATCAATAATTAATAAAGCAATCTAGAATATTTCTTTAATATCTTTGGGTTTAAAGAAAAATTTACTTCTCCATTTGATGAACAATGGGTGAATTTTCATAAGAGAAGGCATGCTTTTCATTTCTAAATCCTAATAATCACATTGATTTTTAGTGATGTAGTCCAATGAGATCATCACCACATCCATAATTTGAGACTATAGAGCAGTATTCTTAAAATGTTCAAGTACTTTTATTTATATCACTGGTAACCTGCAGGGGAAATTGAATATCTTATGAAAATTTATCCAGATTCTCTAATAAAGAGGAAATGATCATGATACACATTTTCAGTTACTTTCTGCTAATTAAATCCATTTCTAACAACAACAAAAAGTTTGCACTCACGTGTCAGGGAAAAAAAGGAAAATTTCTCCTTGCCTAGTAAAAATCGTTAAGTTCCAATTCATCACGGCTAGGGTGCTAACCATCACAGAGCGCGTGCCACTTGGCGATTTGCCTTCTGGGATAGTCACAGATCTCCTTCCAGTGCTCTCCACCGGTTCCTTCTGCTGCTGCTCCCAGGACCAACCGCCCAATCACCTCATTTCGGGATCCCCTTTCAGAATCCAAAACCAGAAATTCAACACTTATCTCTTCTAGACCCTCACAAGGAATGTCAAAGACAAAGAGTTCATTGAACACTGCATTGGGGGTGCATTTCTTCACATGCGTCTTCTTTTTAGAGATTCTCTTTTTGGCATGGTACAGGTTCACTTTGACATAGGGATCTGCAAGGATACACAATAGACAATGTACTGGCAGAACATGGCAGGAACTCTGATCTCAAGATAACAGGGCCCTTAGATATTACTGCATACTGACAAAATGTGATCATAATGAAAATGAGTCACAATGAAGATAAAGTATGGACGAAGCTTGGCTTCTCTTTTGTCAACAAGTTGAAAATAAGTAAGAATGCAAAACATGAGAGATAACAGAGGATAGGAAAGAACTGTAATGGCAGGATGAAGAGATGACATAAAGGGGAAGAAAAGAGAACGTTCCAACAACACATTCTGATTACTAATAACTCATTCCCAAGAACGGAATAGAAGGGAAAAACATTACGCAGCATCTAACCTTACTGAGTTGTCTGACTTTGGGTAAGTCTCTCTACCTCTCTGCTTTCTCCTTTGAATGGGGCAATGTGCATTTAGAGTTCACAATGGCAATGCCTTTTTCAGTTTTAATTTTTCTGTGGTCCTTTAATCACCTGCTGTGTTTGTTTCCTGTTACCCTGTATTTATATTCCTGGTGTCGCATGTATCCTGTGGATTTTAAGATAATGCTACTTTGTCATATATTTAATTACATTATTTTGTCCTATTCTGGTTGCATGAATTCATTTTAGCTTCCTAACCTATATCTTTAAGATCATGTTTTCCGCTTCATTACTTAATTATAAAATTATGACTAATAATAGCTCTAGGTGATATTGAATGAAATATATATATTTCATTATACATATGAATGAGTATATATATGAATGAATTTTTATATATATGAATGAGATATATATATATATACAATATATATATATTACAATCCCCTTCAAGGTAACTATTATTATGTCCAGTTTGTATGGAGTTTAAGAAACATAACCAAGATTACTGTGCTAAGAAACAGAAGGGTTAGGGTTTGAACTCAGATCATTTTAACCTATAGGTCACATGTTCTTCTCATATGGCAAAGTTTGTGTGTGTGTGTGAAACCTTGTCACAAAACTAAAGGCTAATTCTTAAAATAGACTATAGATACATGATAAACTGAAGGAAAGATAATAAAAACAATAGAAGTGTAAGGGTAGGCAGGCCCATTTAAAATACTAAAATTAAGAACTTCTCCTATAAGATTTTTTCTCTTTATGCTTCAACTTTATTCAATCAGACATCTATCACATACAAACTGAGTCTTGTATTTTAGTTTTCTTCTTTTTGTTAATGGCATTGACTCACACTTTATTCCATAAAATGAGAAACAGAAGAACAATCACATCATTTGTAATTGTGAATAAAGGGTGAATAAAAATCATAGGCCAGTGTTGTTAACTGTTTTCCCCAATATATAGCTCATTTTTCATTGAGCCTATGTTTTTCAAAGCTTTCTTACCTGAAAGTCCAGACACATCAGATTTAGGCAGGTGCCGAGCTTTTAAAACAACCACAGTAAGAGTATTTGTGGTGGACTGATAGCAGAGAGAGATCAATAACTCACCCCGTCCAGAAGATTTCTAAAAAAAAGAGGTAAGATATAAAAATGTTTTTAGTATTCTTTAGTTTTGAAATATATACTTTTATCAACATTTAAAGTGGTATAATAGTACTGTTATTTAATGTAAATTTCCTTAGTTTACTTTAGTGTGCTAAAGAATCAGAGTAACTGAAAGTATGTATGCAGTGCCATCACCTCCTAAGAGCAACTATCTGCCATCTTGTGGACTTTTTAGGTATTGCAGAATGTCAAAATTCATAATGAGCCACACTCGGACACGACTGGGCGACTTCACTTTCATGCATTGGAGAAGGAAATGGCAACCCACTCCAGTGTTCTTGCCTGGAGAATCCCAGGGATGGGGGAGCCTGGTGGGCTGCCGTCTATGGGGTCGCACAGAGTCGGACAAGACTGAAGCGACTCAGCAGCAGCAGTATCACTAGAAACGTTTTTAAGGGGGATATTTAGAATATAGCTTACAGAGAGGTATTTTTAATTTTTGCCTTTTAATTAACTCTCCACTTTAATTAAGTTGTTAATGGTAATGAATATTATCTAATTATTTTAATATATCTGTATATGGGAAATTGATTCATGTTCAGTTTGATTTTATTTCAAATCCTTTAGAACAGACATTATTAAAATTCGAATACAGAAAACCTGAAATTTAGTCTGACACCCACCATTCTCTTCGCCCAGAGGGCTGATGGAATTAAAACACTCTTCCCCAACCCTACCCCAAATCTTTCTTTAATCCAAGGAATGAGCTAAATATTGGAGAGAATTGACTCGGAATTTTTAATGCTTTGTCTTTGAATAGTATCATAGAATTTATTTTTTACATAAGACTTAGATCTTGTTTTACTTTAACATTAGATACTATGACCAAGTACTCAAAGTACAAGTTCTAACTGAAAGTAACAAAAAGTAACTTGAGGTTTGATTATAGCTAAGAATGATGGCTGACTAGAGCTCCTAAAACTGCAATATATATTTATAAAAAGCTACTATGGGGTAACTGTGTGAATGAGCACCCCAAGAAAAAGAGTAGGAAACAAATCTTTATTCCCATTGTGCTACTAAGCAGCCTGGTGTATCAAACTACTTAATAATTCTAAATACTGACTCTCATTAATTTGAACAGACAAAGGTGAGGATGTGGTCCAAACAAACTTTATGGTATTCTATAAAATTATGCATTATAGACACCAGTTATTCTGAAACACCACAGCTGGGATCAAATCAGTTCCATATTTAAGGGAAAAATACAATCAAATTTGATTAATTGATGTCATCATTTTCTAATAATTCTAGAACTACAAAAGTAGTGTAACTACAAAGGCAGAATAACTCTTGTTATACAACACAAAGGTGAATATAATTCAATATAATGATGTACCTCTTCCTCAAGAAGCAATTCTATGAAAAGTCAATACAACTTCAAATACTCAGGATGAATTGATTTAATTTTCAATTTTAATTATGCTAAAGCTCAGACAGTAAAGCGTCTGCCTGGAATACGGGAGACCAGGGTTCAATCCCCGAGTCGGGAAGATCCCCTGGCGAAGGAAATGGCAACCGACTCCAGTACTCTTGCCTAGAAAATTCCATGGATAGAGGAGCCTGGTGGGCTACAGTCCATGGGGTTGCAGAGTCAAACCCGACTGAGCGACTTTACTCTTCACTGAACATTGATACATATTTTTTAACTTGTAATGAGCAAGAAATATTTGTCTGCATATTAGTGGCAGTCTTAGTCAAAATACTTGTGATATGAATTCATAAAAGTTATATCAATATTACTTAAATAAATCCATAAAGTGTCCCTATTTATTTTATATCATTGATATATTTTAAGCATTTCAGTAGTGGGTTAAATTTTCTTTCATCTATCTGTCTCCCTACTCCCATTTGATTATGATCAATAATAGTAAAACATGGCAAAGGAGATATGTATAAGACATCATTTTAATAAAAATCCCCTTGATACAGAAAAGATTATTTATAAATATGTTTAAAGACTAAAAATTAATTACCCTAACATTTCTCTTGGTAATCTCTCTGTTCATTAACATTTCTCCATTAGTTAATTCAATTCCTGCTAGAGGAATCAGGACTTCTCCAATGACATCATCTCTTGAAAACCTGTCAAAACTCAAGACTGTGAAGTGCAAGGCCAGCTCCTGGATCTGGGTGTAGGGTATCCCATAGAATGTGAAGGTCTCATCGAAAGCCGGGTCCAAGGTCTTTCTCAGAACTCTGGTTTTTACTTTATGCTTCTTTTCTGGAAGAATCATCATTTTGATGTACGGGTCAGAGGTCATTGACTGGTCATCCATGGCTGGCAAGCCACGGGCTTCCTTAATATTTACCACAAATGCTTTCTTTTCAAAGTTGTACTCTAAGGAGAAGAAGAGGGTTCCCAGCTTCTCCTGTTTCTCATCTGAAGTAAGAGAAGTGCTGGAATTTAAGCTATCGGGGGAAACTACCTCTTTTCCCCCTTCTGAAGAGAGTTTTGGGGTCATGCTGTCCAGGTCAGAAGGACTTCCAGCTTTGAGATTTGTTTTGGGAAAATTGCCATTTAGATCTCTCTTCTCAAGATCAAGATGCAATGAATTCTTTGGCACTGCTGATTTATTCTTTACTTCATTTTTCTCATCAGCTCCGAACTTCTTTTTGCTGTTCAGGCTTTCAGGGTAAATGTCAACTCCCTTTAGCACATGCACAAACTTATACGGAGGAGTCTTGCTAGGCTTGGATGACTTTCTCTGACAGCATATCCATGCAAACAGAGAGACTGTGAAGACCAGGCCAAACGCACTGAAGATCCCCACCACTGTGGGGATTTCATCTGAAAAATCAAATGACCAATAACATGCATTAAAGGAGCAGAGGTGGAAACACCCTATTTGAAAAGCATCCTAAAGCTGGCAATTGCTGTATGTTGCACAGATTGAATTGCTTTCCAGCTGTTCTGGTTGAATTATGCACCTATTTCATATAACTTTCAGGAAAACACTGAGATGTGACACATAGAGAATAAACAGAAAATCCTTCCTTATAGTAATTTTCAGAAATAAAATGAAAGGATGAACTTTAGTTGAGGCTAAGGATGGGAGAATACTAACTGATCATGACCTACCTTTATTTTCTCACTTAACATGAGACAAATAGAGTCAAATACATGAATCAGTACCCGTAATATTTTCATTGATATTTTGAGGCTTTCCAGAAGCATCAATTCTTACTATGTAATTCTAAGCCACATTCTTCAAATGCTGAGAGAAATGATGGAACATTATCTGCAATTATCACAAACATTAATAATTTCTACCTAAATTACAGTGAAATAAATGTACACATATTAGGCAGAAAAGAACAAAAAGGTGAACAACAGAATATTAATATTATACAACTTATAAGACTACAAACTCATATACCTACCCCAAATTCTTCAAATAAATACTGAATTATCCAAAGTATAAAATTAATTATCTAGATAGGATAAAACTCAAAGCATGATTATAGATGAATCATCATTCCTTAAAATGTAATGAAAAGAGTGAGTAGAAATAATTTAGAGTTAAATTTTATCCATAACTGATTTTTTTCCTAGCACATTTCCACATGGCAAATGATGATCAAATTGAAATTGGCATTCATTCCTTGAATGAGGGCACATTAATTACTGACATTATGTAGCATTGATTATTCATGAAACTTATCATGTTCCATATGTAAGCATATTCTCCAACAAATGATTAATATCACTGTGTAAGTAAAAGCAGTATTACTATATATGGATACAGTGAATTGAGTCAATGTTTAATACGATCAAAATTAATATAACTAATGTAATAATATCTGCCTTTGGCTCCATTTCATTCTATTTTTTAATCTCAAGTAGTGAATAATAAAGTTAAAAGTCCCAGTCAGGAAAAGGTTAAGGCTTGTTTAACTAATCCCTGAAAGAATAGTCTTTTGTTTTCCTGCTCCTCAATCCCTCAAACTTCTATTTAATAATCACAAAGCTGAACTCAAATAATATATAATTAGGAAATGACAACAGCAAAGATAACAAAGAAGATAAAACAGGAAACACATCAATAAAAACTATTCTGTAGTTTAATTATATCAATGAACTGAATTGTGTAGAGCTGAAAAATATACTTTGAATTCACGAGATAGAAAAAGCAGTGGATGCTACAGAAAGAAAATGAGGTGAGAGCCAAAGACCATTAGCTAAACTTACTATCAGCTTTTCAGTTTTTCCTTCTGTTTAAGTCTTTGTGGGGAGAAAAAGCAAACATACAAACAAAACACTTCTGGACTTTCTAATCATCCAAGTCTAGGGAGCAAAAGCAAAGTCAGGTACTATTTTTTATTCTTTAGTCAATGAAGAAAGAAAAAAAAATTTAAATGAATAGTAATTTTTTTTCTAAATAGACTTATGGCCCATACCAGAACATATTTTTAACTAGCAAAGCATCTGAAAATTTCTCAGTATTCAAATATTTCTGATTTTCAATCAGAAACTGGGAATACATATCATATTACAACAATATAAACTCAATCAGTCAAATGGTTACCTGTGAAAGAAATTCCTTCCTGAGTATGATATCACATATTGTCTCATTTAATATTAATGTCAAATGGCAAAATATTTAATATAATATATGAAGGTTCATCTACTCCCTATGTATTCTCTAATAATAAGATCCTAAACTTTTGAGAGCAAAGATCTGTCATTTCACTCAGTTTCATAACGAACTTCTATAAATTTCCTGATATTTCTGAGTATATGTAAAGCAAAACTCTAATCTCTTGCCTTTGTAATATAATGGAACCTAAAATAACACTTTTCTATTTGAAGAAATACCTCTGATATTTTCTCTTGTTCTTTTTTCACTAAAACAGAGAAGGAGAGTAAGGGTGTTAAGCATAGATATAAGAAAAGGGAAACTGAACTGGAAAATGTAAGTCTGAAGTATAGTTTCCAGTAGTTTTTTAGCTAACTGACCTGCAAATTTTCCCTTATCTCTCCTGCCTCTGGTTACCTCTGAAATAGAATGGGCTCAGCTAATTAATTTTGAATACTCTATTTAACCCTAGCATCATAGGATTCTGTCTTTCACTAGTAGCATATTTCAAGAATACAAGAAAAACAGCAGAGAAAAAAAACACCTTATGGTACATTCTGCACTAAAACATACATTCTAAATGCCCTAATAGTTAAGTTATTTTATATTGAGATCAAACCCTTATGTAATCACAGAACCATTTGGCTTCCCCTAATTAGTTAAATACAGGTTTTCATGCAAATAAAAATCACCTACAGAATTAATGAAACCAACAAGCAAAAAGATCTCTTTTCTTTACTTAGCACGTGCTGTAATTTACAGGGATACCTGGATGACTAGCAACTTCTTGGATGTAAAATCGCGCTAGCATAAAGCAATTTTAAGGAGAAAAATAATCAAGAGAGAAACCACAGCGATAAGCCACTATTGCCGTTTTACAATTCTCATGTTCCTTTCAGTTTACCTGGGGAATCTATAATCAATATCCCACGGAAACCACACACACACACACAGACACACACACACACCCAGCGTATTTAAGGAACAATCGCAGTTGTAAGTTGAGTAACTTGCTTACCAAATTCTTCCCGGCTGGCAGAGATCGGAGCCATTTTTTGTTGCGTATTCTGTCCGAGGTGCTGAACGGAAACCCTCTGGCTTGGTTCACTTGCCTCGATCTAAAGGGTCAGGGGCTTTTCCTAGTGCTGTAAACAACAGTGCAAAGCTCAGGGGACCTAAGCCGGGAGTGGGGAAGAGGCAGCGAGGGAGGTCCACTCGCCCTCACACGGTGATTTTCCAGCCCTGTTCCTGTTTTGGCTCGTTAGAGAAGCTTGTCTCCGAGACTCTAGACGTGGCTGAAACACGAATTGACGCAATCCTGACGCTACAGGGTTGAAATCAGCACCTCCCTCCTCTCTCCAAGCCACTCCTCTCCCCCTTCATTCTTTCTTCCTCCCTTCTCTCCTGGGATTTCAGCACACATTCATCAATTATTTTAACTGTTGGACTACTGGAGATTAGTTTGCTGTTCTGTAGGGGCTCAGAGACGCATAGAGACGAGTCCTGAAACTCATCAATGTCAATTCCTAACGTAAAAAAATCTCCTGATCATCTAGATCAGTGAAAAAATATGTCTGTGTTATCAGAATAATATAACTTACAGAAGCGATTTGAGGGAAGAGTAAGAAGAGAAATTTCTACATCAATGATCCCTTGTAAAATGAAAATCTATACTTTCTTGCTATTTAAATTTTTCTTTGATATATTACACCTATATTAGAAAATTTACTGCACATTGATTCATTTGAAATAAATTTTCCTATCATTATCACTTATTTTCTAATAAATTATTAGTCTAAACATTTTGATGATTCTGTTGCTCAATGTTTCTCTTAGCTCTCTTCCTTTAATATTTGACTTTTGACCAGCTAAATTACTTAGGAACATATGGGAATAATCTCTTCTGTAGTCAGATTCACTCTGTTATGACTTTTGCATGTATTGAGATTGTTTTGGAAATGATATTTCTGGTTAAAATCTCTGACTTCTAACAGGTTTATTCAAAATAGTTACAAGAATAACATCACAATCTAAAATGACATCAATAATTATTGGTTATTTTCAAAGGAAAACATATTACTTTTCTACACTACTGATATCCCCAGAGTTGAGGAACTTGGAAAATACGTTGTTAGATTCTGATTAATTTTAATCTGAAGAGTGTGCCTTTTTAAAGCAAATGTTAACAATTTTCCAAAGAAGATAACTCAGGCTGTAACTTCAACTGTCAACTATTGCTCCACAGGGAATTCCTCTGCTCTGGAACTCAGTGAAAAAATGACATTCAGTGTGTTCTGGGATGGGGGAGGAGTGAGTATCAGGTGGGTCTCAGAAAGCTACTGTAAAATGACAGGTTCCTGCGTACTGGCAAGCAGCTGGCTCTGAACGTCAGGACTGTGTCTGGGGAGAAATTGGCTCAGTCCTTTTGCATCATGGAAAATTTTATAAACCTAAGTCCCTCTTCTTTCCTTTTCTACTCACTCCCACATACTTGGCATTTTAACATTCTCCTAACAGATTTTTTTTCTTTACTTTATATCTTCTTCCTATGAAAACATACAAGCTAATTTACTGTATTCAATTTTTCCATTATCCTGTGTTTTCTGGCCTCATTGTTCCATGTCATTCAGATGACTTGCTTCCTTGATTTTGCATGCAACTGGTGAGACTGTCCTTATGAATAAATATCCATTAGATAGATGAAAGAGTGAGTAGCATTTATTTGTGATACATTTACCGTATGAGGTTTATTAAAATATGTTTTCTACCTAAGTTATTAATAGCAAATGGTTATACTCACTTGTAAACATGAGTACTTTATGTATGTGTCTGACACAAATTAATATCTATGTAATTTTACCTTCTGGTGGTAAAATGCTATCATCTAAAACCTGTCTAGATTGTTCAAACTCTCCTTAAATGACCCCTGCTGCTGCTTCTGCTAAGTCGCTTCAGTCATGTCCGACTCTGTGCAAACCCATAGATGGCAGCCCACCAGGCTCCACCGTCCGAACTCTCTTTAAACAGAACCCCACCCTACCCTGGGTTGTCTCATTTCTGATTACACATTGTGATAAAATTACATCTTGCCCAGAGCTAATGCTATTTTGAATGTAGTAACTCTTTCATTGTTTGCTTTAACTGAAAATCAATGTTATTAACTAAATGTTAGATGTTTTCTTCATTTCATTTGATAAGCAGCATATTAATCATTGTCTAATCTCTTCAAACAAACTTCCAGTAGCATCAGATGAGGAGTGGGAAGCTGACCCAATTTAGAGGAAACCCTTTAAGTTTCTTATGATTAAGATTCACACCCTACCACCATATTACATTGTTCTCTTTAGATCCAGCAAACAAGTAATCAATTCTCTGACATAAACAATACCATTCTTGCAGCATTGATTTGAGAGGAGGGGTTGTTGCTAGGTAACCACTTAATTGCTACCCAAAACACACAGTCTCAAGTAAGTCCCTGCCCTGAGTAAGGCAAACCCATCTGTACAAGTGGCATTGTTTACTTCAGAGTGATTCTTTGACTGATGAAGTGCTTCAGTGTTTACCCTATTTTATTTCTGATTACGAATATGTGTATGGATATGTAAGTATGGGTCTTCCCAGGTGGCTCTAGTGGTAAAGAACCTGTCAGCCAATGCAGGAGATATAAGAGACACAGGTTTGGTCCCTGGGTGAGGAAGATCCTCTGGAGAAGTAAATAGCAACCCACTCCAGTGTTCTTGCCTGGAAAATCTCATGGACAAAGGAGCCTGGCAGGCTACAGTCCTATATAGGGTCACAAAGAATTAGACATGATTAAAGCGATTTAGCATGCATGTACGTACACTTTGATAAGCAGTGAATAAAACATTTGAATTCAATTTGGTTTTAAGAAATCTAGTTGATTTTAAACATAGATAATTGAATGATTATAAGATTTTTAGTTCACTTTATTTACTTTTTTATTTTAGTTTAATTTATAAACTTTATATGGTTTATTAATTATATAAATAAGTCTATATTTTCTCTATTTCTCTATTCCTTTCCTTAAAAAATATTATTGGTAAATGTAAAGAAAATTTCAAAAGGTTGTGAAAATGTTTCAGTGATTATAAGCATTCAGTAATCTTTCATAGTACTCAGATTAATAATACAAAGACATTTTACTGGTCTGTAGGTAGAGTAAAATGAAGTATTGATAATGGATAATGCTTTTAATGTTTCATATCATTCTCTTAAGAATGCTAGCTCTAATGTTAATGGAATAGGTTTGTATTCCAAGCACACCCAAGTTAAAATCCTACAAGACAAATGCTTTCCCAATTAGTATTGCAGAAATTCCTTCAAATAAATGATTTCTATATGTGTTTTCCTTCAAACTGTTAGCACTTACTAGGTACCAACTTAACCTGGTCTCTGATAGCTCATGATTGAAAAGCTCATTCAGTTCAGTTCAGTTTAATTCAGTCGCTCAGTCATGTCCGACTTTTTCGACCCCATGAATCACAGCACGCCAGGCCTTCCTGTCCAGCACCAACTCCCAAGTTTAAACAAACTCATGTCCATCAAGTCGGTGATGCCATCCAGCCATCTCATCCTCTGTCATCCCCTTCTCCTCCTACCCTCAATCCTTCCCAGCATCAGGGTCTTTTCCAATGAGTCAACTCTTCACATGAGGTGGGCAAAGTATTAGAGTTTCAGCTTCAACAGCATCAGTCCTTCCAATGAACACCCAGGACTGATTTCCTTTAGGATGAACTGGTTGGATCGCCTTGCAGTCCAAGGGACTCTCAAGAGTCTTCTCCAACAACACAGTTCAAAAGCATCAATTCTTCGGCACTCAGCTTTCTTCACATTACAACTCTCACATCCATACAAGACCACTGGAAAAACCCTAGCCTTGCCTAGACGGACCTTTGTTGAAAAAGTAATGTCTCTGCTTTTGAATATGATACAAAAAAGATCTTCATGACCCAGATAATCATGGTGATGTGATCACTAATCTAGAGCCAGACATCTTGGAATGTGAAGTCAAGTGGGCCTTAGAAAGTGTCACTACAAACAAAGCTAGTGGAGGTGATGAAATTCCAGTTGAGCTGTTTCAAATCCTGAAAGATGATGTTGTGAAAGTGCTGCACTCAATATGCCAGCAAATTTGGAAAACTCAGCAGTGGCCACAGGACTGGAAAAGGTCAGTTTTCATTCCAATTCCAAAGAAAAGCAATGCCACAGAATGCTCAAACTACTGCACAATTGCACTCATTTCACATGCTAGTAAAGTAATGCTCAAAATTCTCCAAGGCAGGCTTCAGCAATATGTGAACCATGAAATTCCTGATGTTCAAGCTGGTTTTAGAAAAGGCAGAGGAACCAGAGATCAAATTGCCAACGTCCGTTGGATCATGGAAAAAGCAAGAGAGTTCCCCCAAAAAAACATCTATTTCTGCTTTATTGACTATGCCAAAGCCTTTGACTGTATGGATCACAATAAACTGTGGACAATTCTGAAAGAGATGGGAATACAGACCACCTGACCTGCCTCTTGAGAAATCTGTATGCAGGTCAGGAAGCAACAGTTAGAACTGGACATGGAACAACACACTGGTTCCAAATAGGAAAAGGAGTACGTCAAGGCTGTATATTGTCACCATACTTATTAACTTTTATAAGAAACGCTCGGCTGGAAGAAGCACAAGCTGGAATCAAGATTGCTGAGAGAAATATCAATAATCTCAGATATGCAGATGACACCACCCTTATGGCAGAAAGTGAAGACCTAAAAAGCCTCTTGATGAAAGTGAAAGAGGAGAGGGAAAAAGTTGGCTCAAAGCTCAACATTCAGAAAACAAAGATCATGGCACCGGTCCCATCACTTCATGGAAAATAAATGGGGAAACAGTCGAAACAGTGTCAGACTTTATTTTGGGGGGCTCCAAAATCACTGCAGGTAGTGATTGCAGCCATAAAATTAAAAGACGCTTACTCCTTGGAAGAAAAGTTATGACCAACCTAGATAGTATATTCATAGTATATTCAAAACCAGAGACATTACTTTGCCAACTAAGGTCCAGCTAGTCAAGGCTATGGTTTTTCCTGTGGTCAGGTATGGATGTGAGAGTTGGACGTGAAGAAGGCTGAGCGCCGAAGAATTCATGCTTTTGATCTATGGTGTTGGAGAAGACTCTAGAGAGTCCCTTAGACTGCAAGGAGATCCAACCAGTCCATTCTGAAGGAGGTCAGCCCTGGGATTTCTTTGGAAGGAATAATGCTAAAGCTGTAACTCCAGTACTTTGGCCACCTCATGCGAAGAGTTGACTCATTGGAAAAGACTCTGATGCTGGGAGGGATTGGGGGCAGCAGGAGAAGGGGATGACAGAGGATGAGATGGCTGGATGGCATCATGGACTCGATGGATGTGAGTCTGAGTGAACTCTGGGAGATGGTGATGGACAGGGAGGCCTGGCGTGCTGCGATTCATGGGGTCGCATCGAGTCAGACACGACTAAGCGACTGAATTGAGGTTGGTCATAACTTTCCTTCAAGGAGTAAGTGTCTTTTGATTTCATGGCTGCAATCACCATCTGCAGTGATTTTGAAGCCCAAAAAAATAAAGTCTGACCCTGTTTCCCCATCTATTTCCCATGAAGTGATGGGAACAGATGCCATGATCTTCGTTTTCTGAATGCTGAGCTTTAAGCCAACTTGTTCACTCTCCATTTGCACTTTCATCAAGAGGCTTTTAGCTCCTCTTCACTTTCTGCCATAAGGGTGGTGTCATCTGCATATTTTAGGTTATTGATATTTCTCCCGACAATTTGATTCCAGCTTGTGCTTCCTCCAGCCCAGTGTTTCTCATGATATACTCTGCATAATTTAAATAAGCAGGATAACAATACTTCTTGACATACTCCTTTTCCTATTTGGAACCAGTCTGTTGTTCCATGTCCAGTTCTAACCATTTAACTTAAACCAAAAATAAAAGCTTACAAACTTTCTTCTTTTCTTTCTTTCAATGCAGCCTTCTTAAAGATGTAATAACTTTTAAGTTTTGCCTAAGTAGGGAATTTATGCTAGTAAAGATGATAGAAAACAGCGTTGCCCTCATGATGCTTACAGACTATAAAAATAATAGACAGCCCTTCATTTAAAACTGGGAAGAAACTTTTAAGATCATAATTACAATCTTACTTATTTTGCTTGGTATTTTCTACCAAGCTTGGTTTGCACTATTCCACAGCCATCACTCTCTATCCCTTTCATGCCATCTTTATCTATCCTCCTCTTCATAACTGCAGATTCAGTATGATATACTCAGATTTGCATTCTTCCTTCTATGAGCTGTCCACAACTTCTATCCTATTTAAGAGAGTTTCATTTTTAACTACGAAGTTTCTGACAACAGCACTCATGCATTCATATTAATTTAAAAATTTATTCCACTATCTCTAATTAAATCTTTTACGTCAGGTTGACATATCCTTGGTTACATGCCAACAATTCCCAAAAGAGATAAACCAAAGCCTTCCACTAATGCTCCCTCCAAATATTCCACAAGTTTTACGTTTATTCATTATCTTCCTGGCACCAATGTTTTCATTTCCCTTGGCTTCATTTTTGTCAGCAAAGTAATGTCTTTGCTTTTTAATATGCTGTCTAGATTGGTCATAGCTTTTCTTCCAAGGAGTAAGCTTCTTTCAATTTCATGGCTGCAGTCACCCTCTGCAGTGATTTTGGAGCTCAAGAAAATAAAGTTTGTCACTGTTTCCATTGTTTCGCTATCTATTTGCCATGAAGTGATGGGACTGGATGTCATGATATTGTTTGTTTTTTATTAAATTAATTTATCTTTAACTGAAGTATAATTGCTTTACAGAATTTTATTGTTTTCTGTCAAACTGCAACATGAATCAGCCATGGGTATACATATATCCTTTCTGTTTTGAACCTCCCTCCCATCTCCCTTCCCATTCCACCCCTCTAGGTTGATACAGAACCTCTGTTTGAGGTTCCTGAGACATACAGCAAAGTTCTATTGGCTCTCTGTTTAACATATGGTAATATAAGTTTCCATGTTACTCTCTCCATACATCTCACCCTCTCCTTCTCTCTCCCCAAATCCATAAGTCTATTCTCTATGTCTGTTTCTTCATTGCTGCCCTATAAATAAATTCTTCAGTACTATTCTTCTAGATTCAGTATACATGTGTTAGTATACGATATTTATCTTTCTCTTTCTGATTTACTTCACTCTGTATGATAAGCTCTAGGTTCATCCGCCTCATTAGAACTGACTCAAGTGTGTTTCTTTTTATGACTGAGTAATATTCCATTGTGTATATGTACCAAAACTTCTTTATCCATTCAACTGTTGATGGACATCTGGTGCAATAAACAATGGGATACATGTGTCTTTTCAATTTTGGTTTCCTCAGAGTATATGCTTCAGAGGGGATTGCTGAGTCATTTGGTGGTTTTATTCCTAGTTTTTAAGGAATCTCCATACTGTCCTCCATAGTGGCTGTATCAACTTATGGCCTCACCAACAGTAAAAGAGTGTTCCCTTTTCTCCACACCCTCTCCGGCATTTGTTGTTTATAGACCTTTTGATGATGGCCATTCTGACTGGTGTGAGGTGATAACTCATTGTAGTTTTGATTTGCATTTCTCTAATAATGATTGATGTTGAGTATCCTTTCATGTGTTGTTTATCTCTATGTCTTCTTTGGAGAAATGTCTGTTTAGGTCTTTTTCCCACTTTTAATTGGGTTGTTTGCTGTTTTGGTATTGATTTGTATGAGCTGTGTGTCTATTCAGGAAACTGATCCTTTGTCAGTTGTCTCATTTGCTATTATTTTTTCCCATTCTGAGGGTTGTATTCTCACCTTGCTTATAGTTTCCTTTGCTGTACAAAAGCTTTTAAGCTTAATCAGGTCCCACTTCTTTACTTCTGTTTTTACTTACATTACTCTAGGAGGTGGGACATATTCGATCTTACTTTGATTTATGTCATCGAGTGTTCTACCTATGTTTTCCTCTAAGAGTTTTATAGTTTCTGGTCTTGCATGTAGGTCTTAAATCCATTTTGAGTTTATATTTGTGTATGGTGTTAGGAAGTGTTCTCATTTCATTATTTTACATGTAGCTGTCCAGTTTTTCCAGCACTCTTTATTGAAGAGGCTGTCTTTGCTCTATTATTTATTCTTGCTCTTTTGTCAAAAATAAGGTACCCATAGATGCATGGGTTTATTTCTGGGCTTTCTATCTTGTTCAGTTGGTCTATATTTCTGTTTTTGTGCAGTACTATACTGTCTTGATGACTGAAGCTTTGTAATATAATCTGAAGTCGTGAAGGTTGATTCTTCTAGTTCCATTCATCTTTTTCAAGACTGTTTTGGCTATTCAGGGTCTTTTGTATTTCTATATGAATTGTGAATTTTTTTGTTCTAGTTCTGTGGAAAATTTCATTGGTAATTTAATAGGGATCACATTGAATCTGTAGATTGTGTTTGGTAGTATAGTCATTTTCACAATATTGATTCTTCCTACCCAGGAACATGAAATATCTCTCCATCTGTTTATGTCATCTTTTACTTCTTTCATCAGTGTCTTATAATTTTCTATGTACAGTTCTATTGTCTCCTTAGATAAGTTTATTCCTAGATATTTTATTCTTGTTGTTGCAGTGGTGAATGGGATTGATTCCTTAATTTCCCTTTCTGATTTTTCATTTTTAGTATATAGAAATGCAAGTGATTTCTGTGTATTGATTCTGTATTCTGCAACTTTGCTAAATTCACTGATTACCTCTAGTAATTTTCTTATACTCTCTTTATGGTTTGCTATGTACAGTATCATGTCATCTGCAGACAATGAGAGTTTGACTTCTTCTTTTCCAATCCACATTCCTTTTATTTATTTTTTTCCATGATTGCTGTATCTAGGACTTTGAAAATTATGTTGAATAACGATGGTGAAAGTGGACCCCCTTGTCTTGCTCCTGATCTTAGGGGAAATGCTTTCATTTTTTCCAACATTGAGAATAATGTTTGCTGTAGGCTTATCATATATGGGCTTTACAATTTGAGGTAGGTTTCTTCTCTGCTCATATTTTGAAGAGTTTTAATCATAAATGGGTGCTGAATTTTTTAAAGGTTTTTTCAGCATCTATTGAGTTTCTCATATGGTTTTTATCTTCAATTTGTTAATATGGTGTATCACATTGATTGATTTGCATATATTGAAGAATCCTTGCATCTCTGGAATAAACCCAACTTGATGACATATGAGCTTTTTAAAGTGTCATTAAATACTGTTTGCTAAACATTATCCTCAATGGTGAAAAACTGAAAGTATTTCCCCTAAAGTCAGGAACAAGACAAGGGTGCCCACTTTCACCGCTACTATTCAACATAGTTTGGGAAGTTTTGGAAGTTTTGGCCACAGCAATCAGAGCAGAAAAAGAAATAAAAGGAATCCAAATTGGAAAAGAAGAAGTAAAACTTTCACTGTTTGCAGATGACATGATCCTCTACATGGAAAACCCTAAAAACTCTACCAGAAAATTACTAGAGCTAATCAATGAATATAGTAAAGCTGCAGGATATAAAATCAACACACAGAAATCCCTTGCATTCCTATACACTAATAATGAGAAAGTAGAAAAAGAAATTAAGGAAACAATTCCATTCACGATTGCAATGAAAAGAATAAAATACTTAGGAATATATCTACCTAAAGAAACTAAAGACCTATATATAGAAAACTATAAAACACTGATGAAAGAAATCAAAGAGGACACTAATAGATGGAGAAATATACCATGTTCATGGATTGGAAGAATCAATATAGTGAAAATGAGCATACTACCCAAAGCAATTTACAAATTCAATGCAATCCCTATCAAGCTACCAGCCATATTTTTCACAGAACTAGAACAAATAATTTCAAGATTTGTATGGAAATACAAAAAACCTCGAATAGCCAAAGCAATCTTGAGAAAGAAGAATGGAACTGGAGGAATCAACTTGCCTGACTTCAGGCTCTACTACAAAGCCACAGTCATCAAGACAGTATGGTACTGGCACAAAAGCAGACATATAGATCAATGGAACAAAATAGAGCACCCAGGGATAAATCCGCACACATATGGACACCTTATCTTTGACAAAGGAGGCAAGAATATACAATGGAGTAAAGACAATCTCTTTAACAAGTGGTGCTGGGAAAACTGGTTAACCACTTGTAAAAGAATGAAACTAGATCACTTTCTAACACCGCCCACAAAAATAAACTCAAAATGGATTAAAGATCTAAATGTAAGATCAGAAACTATAAAACTCCTAGAGGAAAACATAGGCAAAACACTCTCTGACATAAATTACAGCAGGATCCTCTATGATCCACCTCCCAGAATTCTGGAAATAAAAGCAAAAATAAACAAATGGGATCTAATTAAAATTAAAAGCTTCTGCACAACAAAGGAAAATATAAGCAAGGTGAAAAGACAGCCTTCTGAATGGGAGAAAATAATAGCAAATGAAGCAACTGACAAACAACTAATCTCAAAAATATACAAGCAACTTCTGCAGCTCAATTCCAGAAAAATAAACGACCCAATCAAAAAATGGGCCAAAGAACTAAATAGACATTTCTCCAAAGAAGACATACGGATGGCTAACAAACACATGAAAAGATGCTCAACATCACTCATTATTAGAGAAATGCAAATCAAAACCACAATGAGGTGCACTTCACACCAGTCAGAATGTCTGCGATCCAAAAATCTGCAAGCAATAAATGCTGGAGAGGGTGTGGAGAAAAGGAACCCTCCTACACTGTTGGTGGGAATGCAAACTAGTACAGCCACTATGGAGAACAGTGTGAAGATTCTTTAAAAAAATTGCAAATAGAACTACCTTATGACCCAGCAATCCTACTGCTGGGCATACACACCGAGGAAACCAGAACTGAAAGAGCCACATGTACCCCAATGTTCATCGCAGCACTGTTTATAATAGCCAGGACATGGAAACAACCTAGATGTCCATCAGCAGATGGATAAGAATGCTGTGGTACATATACTCGATGGAGTATTACTCAGCAGTTAAAAAGAATTCATTTGAATCAGTTCTGATGAGATGGATGAAACTGGAGCCGATTATACAGAGTGAAGTAAGCCAGAAAGAAAAATACCAATACAGTATACTAACACATATATGGAATTTAGAAAGATGGCAACGACGACCCTGCATGCAAGACAGCAAAAAAGACACAGATGGGTATAATGGACTTTTGGACTCAGAGGGAGAGGGAGAGGGTGGGATGATTTGGGAGAATGGCATTATAACAGGTATACTATCATGTAAGAATCAAATCTCCAGTCTATGTCCAATGCAGGATACAGCATGCTTGGGGCTGGTGCACGGTGATGACCCAGAGAGATGTTATGGGGAGGGCAGTGGGAGGGGGGTTCATTTTTGGGAACGCATGTACACCCGTGGTGGATTCATGTCAATGTATGGCAAAACCAATACAGTATTATAAAGTAAAATAAAGTAAAAATAAAAATTAAAAAAAATACTGTTTGCTAGACTTTTGTTGAGGATATTTGCATCTATGTTCATCAGTGATATTGGCCTGTAGTTTTCTTTTTTTGTTTTATTTGTCTGGTTTTGGTGTCATGGCGGTGGTGGCCTCATAGAATGTGTTTGGAAGTGTTCCTTCCTCTGCAGTTTTTTGGAAGAGTTTTAGAAGGATAGGCATTAGCTCTTCTCTAAATGTTTGATAGAATTCTTCTGTGAAGCCATTTGGGCCTGGACTTCTGTTTTTTGGGAGATATTTTATCACAGCTTTAATTTCAGTCCTTATAATTGGTTGTTCATTATTTCTAGATCTTCCTGGCTCAGTCTTGGAAGACTGTACTATTCTAAGAATCTGTCCATTTCTTCCAGGTTATCCATTTTATTGCCATGAAGTTGTTCATAATCGTCTCTTACAATCCTTTGTATTTCTGCATTTTCTGTTGTAACATCTCCTTTTTCATTTCTAATTTTGTAGATTTGATTCTTCTCTCTTATTTTCTTAATGAGTCTGGCTAAAGTTTTTTTTTTTTTAATTTTTATTTTTTACTTTATTTTACTTTACAATACTGTATTGGTTTTGCCATACATTGACATGAATACACCATGAGTGTACATGCGTTCCCAAACATGACCCCCCTCCAACCTCCCTCCCCATAACATCCCTCTGGGTCATCCCCGTGCACCAGCCCCAAGCATGCTGTATCCTGCATCAGACATAGACTGGAGATTTGATTCTTACATGATAGTATACATGTTTCAATGCCATTCTCCCAAATCATCCCACCCTCTCCCTCTCCCTCTGAGTCCAAAAGTCTGCTATACACATTTGTGTCTTTTTTGCTGTCTTGCATACAGGGTCATCATTGCCATCTTTCTAAATTCCATATATATATGTGTTAGTATACTGTATTGGTGTTTTTCCTTCTGGCTTGCTTCGCTCTGTATAATCGGCTCCAGTTTCATCCATCTCACCAGAACTGATTCAAATGTATTCTTTTTAACGGCTGAGTAATATCCATTGTGTATATGTACCACAGCTTTCTTATCCATTTATCTGCTGATGGACATCTAGGTTGTTTCCAAATATCTGCAAGCAATAAATGCTGGAGAGGGTATGGAGAAAAGGGAACCCTCCTACACTGTTGGTGGGAATGCAAACTAGTACAACCACTATGGAGAACAGTGTGGAGATTCCTTTAAAAATTGCAAATAGAACTGCCGTATGACCCAGAAATCCCACTGCTGGGCATACACACCGAGGAAACCAGAATTGAAAGAGACACATGTACCCCAATGTTCATCGCAGCACTGTTTACAATAGCCAGGACATGGAAACAACCTAGATGGCTAAAGTTTTGTCAATTTTATTTATCTTCTCAAAGAAACAGCTTTAAGTTTTGTTAATCTTTACTATTTATTTTTCTTTTTTTTTTCATTTATTTCTGCTCTGGTTTCCATGATTTCATTCCTTCTGCTAATTTTTGAATTTTTTGTTCCTCATTTTCCAGTTGTTTTAAGTGTAAAGTTACGTTGTCTATTTGTTGTTTTTCTTGTCTCTTGAGGTAGGATTGTATTGCTATAAACTTCCCTCTTAGAACTTCTTTTGCTGCATCCCATAGGTTTTGAGTTGCTGTATTTTCATTGTCGTTTGTTTCCATCAATTTTTTTATTTCCCTGTTGATTTCTTCAGTAACCTGTTGGTTATTTAGAAATGTATTGTTTAACCTCCATGTGTTTGTATTTTTTACAGTTTTTTTTTTTTTCTTGTAATTCATATCTAGCCTCACAGCATTGTGGTCAGAAAAGATGCTTGATAACGATTTCAGTTTTATTCAACTTACTGAGGTTTGATTTGTGATGCAAAATGTGGTCTATCCTGGAGAATGTTCCATGAGCACTTGAGAAGAAGGTGTATTCTTCTGCATTGGGTAGAATGTCCCAAAGATATAAATGAGATCTATCTCATCTAATGTATCATTTAAGACTTGTGTTTCCTTATTAATTTTCTGCTTTGATGGTCTGTCCATTGGTGTGAGTGGGGTGTTAAAGTCTTCTACTATTATTGTGTTACTGTTGAATTCTCCTTTTATGTCTGTTAGTGTTTGTCTTATGTATTGAGGTTGGATGCTATGTTGGATGCATAGATGATTACAACTGTCATGTCTTCCTCTTGGATTGATCCTTTGATCATTATGTAGTGTCCTTCCTTGTCTCTTGTAATATTCTTTATTTTAAGGTCTATTTTGTCTGATATGAGGATTTTTATTCCAGGATTCATTTGCTTTCCATTTGTATAGAATATATTATTTTCCATCTTCTAAAGTGCCCAAGTGTCTTTAGGTCTGAAGTGGGTTTCTTATAGACAGCATATATATGAGTCTTGTTTTTATATCCATTCAGCTAGTCTGTGTCTTTTGGTTTGAGCATTTAATCCATTTACATTTAAAGTAATTATTGATATATATGTTCCTATTGCCATTTTCTTAATTGTTTAGGGTTTGATTTTGTAGGCCTTTTTCCTTCTCTTGTATTTCCTGACTATATAAATCCCTTTAACATTTGTTACAAAGCTGGTTTGGTGGTACCAAATTCTCTTAACTTTTGCTTGTCTGAAAAGCTTTTGATTTTTCCATCAATTTTGAATGAGATCCTTGCCAGGTAGAGTAATCTTGGTTGTAGATTTTTTTCCTCTTTCAGTACTTTAAATATATCTTGCCATTCCCTTCTGGCCTGAAGGTTTTCTGCTGAAAGATCAGTTGTTAAATCTATGGGATTTCCCTTGCATGTTACTTGTTGCTTTTCCCTTGCTGCTTTTAATATTCTTTCTTTGAGTTTAGTCCTTGTCATTTTTTACTGGCATGTATATTGGCATGTTTCTCCTTGGGTTTATCCTGTATGGGACTCTTTGCACCTCTTGAACTTAATTGACTATTTCCTTTTCCATGTTGGGGAAATTTTCAACTATAATCTCTTCAAAATATTTCTCATACCCTTTCTTTTGCTCTTTTTCTTCTGAGACACCTATACTTCAAAGGTTGCTGCATTTGATACTGTCCCAGAGGTCTCTGAGACTCTCCTCAGTTCTTTTCATTCTTTTTACTTTATTCTGCTCTTCAGAATTTATTTTCACCATGTTATCTTCCAGCTCACTGATTCGTTCTTCTGCTTCAGATATTCTGCTATTGATTCATTCCAGAATATTTTTAATTTCAGTAATTATGTTGTCTCTGTATGTTTATTCTTTAATTCTTCTATTTGTAATTGATTCTTCCATTTTGTTTTTAAGGTTTTTGAACTTTACTATCATTTTGAATACTTTTTCAGGTAGTTTGCCTATTTCCACTTCATTTATGTGGACTTCTGTGTTTCTAGATTGTTCCTTCATTTGTGCAGTATTTCTCTGCCTTTCCTTTTTTTTTTTTTTAACTTATTGTGTTTGAGGCCTCCTTTTCCCAGGCTTCAAGGTTGGATTGTTTATTCCTTTTGTTTTCTGACCTCCTATGTTTGGTCCACTGGTTTGTGTAAGCTTCGTATAGGGTGAAATTTTTGCTGAGTTTTGTTTTATTTTTCCTCTGATGGGCAAGGCTAAGTGAGGTGGTAATCCTGTCTGTTGATGATTGGGTTTCTATTTTTGTTTTGTATGTTGTTTGGATGCAGCATCCTGCACAGGGTGCTACTGGTGGTTGGGTGATGATGAGTCTTGTATTCAAGTGGTTTCCTTTTGGGGCTTCTCACTGTTTGATACTCCCTAGGGTTAGTTTTCTGGTAGTCTAGGGTCTTGGAGTCAGTGCTCTCTCTCCAAAGGCTCAGGGCTTGATCTCTGGTCAGGAATGAAGATTCCACAGGTGGTTTATTTTGGCACTAAGTGAGATTAAACACATACCCAAAAACGAGATACCAAAAATGAACTCCAGACAAATGGCAGTTATAAAATTAGGCAAATAATAATTAAAATAATGGAGTATACCCATATACATAGACATCCATAAGCAAAATCAAAACAGTCCAACAAAAATAAAGTACAGTGGATTGATCTGGTGAGCAAAGGAAACCAAAAATAGCATCTACCAGTTAAGAACAAGACTAACTAAAGCACAAACTGGAAAACAAAACTAAAGTAAGATGTCAAGTAGGGAATAAAGTAATGAAAACAAAACTAACAAATAAGTTGAGAGGAAAGGAAAGAAAGAAGAGAAAGCAAAAATAGAAATGCAAAGTTAAACAGAGGTAGATAAAGAAGATTTATATACATTTAAGATTAACTGCAAGGGAAAAGAACAGTAGGAAAACCAAATGAATGAATAAATGTAGAAAAAATAATAATAGGTTTAAAAAATTGAAATTAAAAATTAAAAGAGAGGAAAAAAAATTAAAAAGGAACACTCTACAGAACTGCAAAAGGCCAATGTAGGGCACAGGTTTATAATATACAAATTGTGATTTTTTAAAAAAAGAAAGAAACTCAAAAGCTTAATTAGATTTCATAGTGCCAATAAAAGTGACAACTACAATGGGGTGGGGGAAAGGGAAAAAATTTTTAATGAAAACAATGAAAAAATCCAAAAGAAACTACAGAACAAATTAAAACATAAGAATAATAAATGTTTATCTTGAGTCACTGCTATCAGGGTCCTTTTCCTCACTGGCAGTCATAGTCCACCACACCTCCCCAGGGTGCCCTCCAACACTGTGCTGGTCTCTGGACCTGCTGTGGAGGCAGCTGATATTCTAATCTGGTCCTACTCCTCTGTGTTCTTGCCTCTAATGTCCACAGCTATCAGAACTATTGTGTTTTCTTTTGTGGGAGCTTTCAAAGCCCTTTTATATATTTTGCAGGCACAAAATCTGCCTAGTTGACTGTGTGGATTTAATCTGCAGCTTATATAGCTGGTGGGAAAGTTTTGGGTCTTCTTCCTTAGCCATAGTGCCCCTGGGCTTCAACTGTGGTTTTATTTCCACCTCTGCATGTGGGTCATCTACTGGGGTTTGCTCCTGAGGCTGCCTGGGAGGACTTGGGTCTGCCTCAAGGAGGGCCAAGTATGGAGGTGGTGTAGCTGCCTGGGTCGCAGGGATTATGGCAGCACTAGGTACTCAGGGGAGTTGGTGGCTAGGAAAGCAGGAAATATAGTGCTCTAGAATGGTATGGTAAGGCAACCAGTATTGCCCAATACACTCCAGTATTCTTGCCTGGAGAACCCCCAGACAGAGAAACCTGGCAGGCCACCCTCCACAGGCTAGCAAAGAGTTAAATATGACTGAATCGACCCCACAGACAGTTGTTGTTGTCGTTGTTGTTGTTGTTGTTTGCCTATGGCAGCTCTGCCCCAGTGAGGATTGAACATAAAGATGGTGTAGCTGCTTGGGTTGCAGGGACTCTGGTGGTGCCAAGTGTGCAGGGGTATGGACTTCTTCAGCCACAGGACTTATGGCCCTATCAGAGTATTTTTTCGAGTCCCTGGTAGCTAGCCATCAGAAGGCCTCTTTGGCTAGTCTTTCTCCATAGCTCTGCTGGTACAGGCACTTAGAGGGCTCCATTGCCTTGGGTCCTTATCTGTTGTTTGGCATGTCAGGCACATAGACAGTCCCCCCTGACTGGGGTCCTATTCTCTAGATTGGCATGTTAGTCACTTAAAGTGTCACCCTGGGTGGGTCCTACTCTGTAGATCAGTGTGTCAGGCACTTAAAGGGGCACCCTGGCTAGGCTTCTACTCTGTAGATTGGTTCATCAGTCACTTAAAGGGTCACCCTGGGTAGGTGGTGTGGTTCAGTGTGTCAGGCACTTGATGGGCCAGCCTCTCTATTGCTCAGCTGCTGATGCTGGTGTGTGGGGAGAGAAAGGCTATGATGATGGCTCCATTCCCTGCACATGACTCAGCAGTATCACCTTGCTTCCACGGCTGCCTGGCTTTCCTCCACAGGCATTTCCCACCACAGTCTCCTCCCTCACATCCCCTCTTTCCATCTCTCCACAGTCAACAGCATCCCTTGCCCTGAAATTGCTCCACAATCCCAAACTCCAGCTCCCAGCCACTGTGCCTTCTAGGGGATCTGTGTCCTTGTCCAGGGTACATATGGCTGCAGCAAGGACTGTTTGATTCTCATTCCATTTAGGTTGCCACAGATCAGCTGTTTCACTCTCAGCCTTAAATGTTTCTTCTCCTCTGACTCAGACAATTGCCCCACTGTGGAGATAGGACCACTGAATCAGTTTCTCCACCCAGTGAGGGCAGGTCCAGTCCTAGTAACACTCTGATTTTTCCCTAGAGTTCCTTCATCCTACAGGGTTTTGCATGGCTCTGTATGTTCTTTTCCACTAGTCAGGTACTCCTGTCTGCTTTCAGCTGGTGTTCTGCATGCATTTCTGTATCTGAAGGTATATTCCTGATGTATCCATGGAGAGAGATGTATTCCACATCCACCTATCCCTCCACCATCTTATTCTCCCAATCTTAGTTTTTTGAATGTTGAGTTTTAAGCCAGTTTTTTTGTTTGTTTGTTTTTTTACTCTCCTTTTCCTCTTTCATCAAGAGGCTCTTTAGTTCCTCTTCACTTTCTGCCTTAAAGGTGGTATAATTTGCATATCTGAGGTTATTGATATTTCTCCCAGTAATCTTGATTCCACCTTGTGCTTCATTCAACTCAGCATTTTGCATGATGTACTTATGCATGTGAGCTAAATAAGCAGGGTGACAATATACAGAAAAATCATAGGTATTTCTTTTTCTACTTATCTATTTCAGATAAGTAGATCTTTAAGTTGAACAAAAAGGTATTTGGAAGATAATACAGGATATTTAAAAATTAAAAATTTATAACTATACTAGGAAGATATGAAACTTCTACATTTCTATATGCTCATTAGTACAGTTTCAAAAATCTATAAAGCCAAAGTTGGTAAAACAATGTGAGAAATAGACAAATCCACATACAGAGGAAATTTTTTTCAAAACTTTTTCATAACTGAAAGAAACAATAAAAATCAGCACAGATGCACAATATCTAAACAAATTAATACATTTGAGGTAGTTCAAAATACCTAGTAATTTTTAAAATATGGAACATTTAGCAAAATTCATCATGAGGTAGCCATTAAACAAGTTTCAAAACACCTCAAAGGACTGAACTAATTCAGTTTGTTCTTAAATCTTAAATCATAGAGATTAACAGTAAAAAGTACAGCAAACTATCTAGAAAGCCTCCTATTATTTGAAAACTAAGCAAAATACGTGTAACATGAGTCATGGAAGAAATCTCAGTAGAACTAGAAAAAAAAAGTGAATTGAATGATAATGACAATATGTCATAATAAGGGTTGTGGAATGAAACTTAAAATGTGCTAAGAGAGTATGTGTTCTTAAAGGCATGTGCTAAAGTAGAAAATCTTCTGTAAAACAATAATTTAACTATTCATTGTGAAAAATAGAAAAGAAAAAAATTCTATGCAAGAAATGTTGAGGAAAAAAATGATAGAAAATACCATTTTAAAAGCAGTACAAATGAAACAACAGAGCAAAAAAGACAAGCCATGGACCAGGATTTAGAGAATATATTTGAAAAATATATTTCTGATATAGGAATTACATCCAGAAATTTGTAAAGAAATATCAATTTTTAAAAAACAAGCATTCCAATTAAAAATGGACATCAGCCCTCTTACAAGCATGTCACTAAGAAAGAAACATCTTAATGGCTAATGATCAATGGAAGGAGTTTTGCTGCAGCAGCAGTCATCAGAAAAAAAGAAAAAAGAAATACAAAGAAATTATCTGGCAATACACTGGTTAAGACTCCATGCTTCCACTGCAGGGGACACTAGTTTGATTAGTGGCCACGGGACTAAGATTTCCACATGCCACATGTTAAAAAATTAAAATCTCCCACAAGGAATAGAGGAAAAACTCTTGAGAGATCCTTGGATTACAAGGAGATCAAACCAATCAATCCTAAAGGAAATCAACCCTGAATATTTACTAGAAGGACTGTTGCTGAACTTGAAGCTCCAGTACCTTGGCCACCTGATGTGAAGAGCCGACTTATTGGAAAAGACCTTGATGCTGGGAAGGATTGAAGGCAAAAAGAGAAGAGAGTGGCAGAGGGAGAGCTAATGAGATAATATCACCGTCTCAGTGGACATGAATTTGAGCAAACTCTGGGAGATAGTAGAAGACAGAGGACCCTGATATGCTGCAGTACAGGGGTCCCAAAGAGTCAGACACAACTTAGCAACTGAAAAACAAGAAGGGATAGTACTACATATCCACCAAAAGGCCTGAAATGGTAGGGGAAGTTGATATTGATAAAATATTGATAAAGATATGGGGCAAGAAATGTATTCACTGTTTCTCTGCTTTTATATTGTTACAAATATATTGAAAAACTGTTTGAAAATATTTATTAAAACAGAACATAGAAATGTACTATGTCCCTGCTATTCCACCCCTTGTTAAATTATAAAATGAAATTATTACACACAAATCCCAGAATATTCATTAGCAACATTATTTTCAGTAGCCAAAAATTGGAAATGACTCTCTTTTCCTGTAATACTGAATTGAATACTTTATAAATTAGAATAAATGAGCTTCCTCGATAGTTCAGCAGGTAAAGTATCTGCATACAATGGAAGAGACACAGGAGACATGGATTCAATCCCTGGATTGAAAAGAATCCTTGGAGAAGGAAATGACAACTGACTCCAGTATTCTTGCTGGGGAAATCCCATGGAGAGAGGAGCCTAGTGGGCTACAGTTCAATAGGGTTGTTAACAGTTGAACATGACTGAGTAACTAAGCAGACAAACACATTTGTTGTTGTTTATTTCCTCAGTCATGTCCGACTCATTGTGACCCCATGGACTATAGCATGACAGACTTCTTTATCCTTCACCATCTCCCAGAGTTTGCTTAAACTCATATCTGATTTGGTGATGCCATTCAACCATCTCATTCTCTGTCATCCCCTTCTCCTCCTGTCTTCAATCTTCCCCAGCACCAGGGTATTTTTTAATGAGTCAGCTCCTCCAATCAGGTCGCCAAAATACTGGAGTTTCAGCTTCAGCATCAGTCCTTCCAACCAATATTCAGGACTGATCTCTTTTAGGATTGATTGGTTTGATGTCATTGCAGTGCAAAGGACTCTCAAGAGTCTTCTCCAACAATACAATTCAAAAACATCAGTCCTTCAACACTCAGCCTTCTTTATAGTCCAACTCTCCATACATGACTACTGGAAAAACCATAGCTTTGACAAGACAGCCCTTTTATTGGCAAAGTAATGTCTCTGCTTTTTAATATGCTGTCTAGGTTGGTCATGGCTTTCCTTTGAAGGAGCAAAGGTCTCAATTTCATGGCCGTGTTCACCATCTGAAATGATTTTGGAGCACAAGATGGCAATGACGACCCTGTATGCAAGACAGGGAAAGAGACACAGATGTGTATAACGGACTTTTGGACTCAGAGGGAGAGGAGAGGGTGGGATGATTTGGGAGAATGACATTCTAACATGTATACTATCATGTAAGAATTGAATCGCCAGTCTATGTCTGACGCAGGATGCAGCATGCTTGGGGCTGGTGCATGGGGATGACCAGAGAGAGATTCTCTCTGTTTCCATTGTTTCCCCATCTATTTGCCAAGAAGTGATGGGACTGGATGTCACAATCTTAGTCTTTTGAATGTTGAGTTATAAGACACGTTTTTCACTTTCCTCTTTCATTTTCATCAACAGCCTCTTTAGTTCCTCCTCACTTTCTGCCATAAGGATGGTGTCATCTGCATAGCTGAGGTTATTGATATTTCTCCCAGCAATCTTAATTCCAGCTTGTGCTTCACCCAGCCTGGCATTTTGCATGATGTACTCTGCATATAAATTAAATAAGCAGGGTGACAATATACAGCATTGATGTACTCCTTTCCCAATTTGGAACCAGTCAATTTCCATGTGCAGTTCTAACTGTTGTTTCTTGATCTGCATACAGATTTCTCAGGAGGCAGGTATGGTGGTCTGGTATTCCCATCTTTTTAAGAATTTTCCAGTTTGTTGTGATCCACCCAGTCAAAGGCTTTACCATAGTCAGGGAAGCAGAAGTGGATGGTTTCCAGGAATTCTGTTGCTTTTCTGATGATCCAACGGATGTTGGCAATTTGATCTCTTGTTCCTCTGCCTTTTCTAAATCCAGTATGAACATCTGGAATTTCTCAGTTCATATACTGTTGAAGCCTAGCTTGGAGAAGTGTGAGCGTGTGAGATGAGTGCAATTGTGCAATAGGTTGAACATTCCTTGGCATTGCCTTTCTTTGGGATTGGAATAAAAACTGGCCTTTCCAAGTCCTATGGCCACCGCTGAGTTTTCCAAATTTGCTGGCATATTGAGTGCAGCACTTTCACAGAATCATCTTTTAGGATTTGAAATAGATGAGCTGAAATTCTATCACCTCCACTATCTTTATTTTTAGTGATGCTTGCTAAGGCCCACTTGACTTCACATACCAGGTTGTCTGGCTCTAGGTGAGTAATCACACCATCATGGCCATCTGGATCATTTTTTTTTAATAGTTCTTCTGCTTATTCTTGCCACCTCTTCCTAATATCTCTGTTTCTGTTAGGTCCATACCATTTCTGTCCTTCATTGTGCCCATCTTTGCTTGAAATGTTCCCTTGGTATCTCTAATTTTCTCAAATAGATCTCTTGTCTTTCCTGTTCTATTAGTTGTCTCTATTTCTTTGCACAGGCACATACACCAGAATATTATATAGAAATGAAGGTGAACAAGAGTCATGCTACATGTAGCAAAGACAAATCTTGTAAATCTTATGTTGAATGAAGGAAACTAGATACAAAAGTGTAAATTCTATAACATCTACATATGCAATTTAAAAAGATAAAAGGTAACCAACGTTAACAAAAAGTCATATGGTGATTATCTATGTAGGAAGCAATAAAGAGATGGAACACAGCAGAACTGTGTTCTTTTTTATTATTTTATTGTATTTGATTTCAGTTCAGTTCAGTCACTTAGTCGTGTCCGACTCTTTGCTGCACCATGAACTGCAGCACACCAGGCCTCCCTGTCCATCACCAACTACCGGAGTATATCCAAATCCATGTCCATTGAGTCACTGATGCCATCCAGCCACCTCATCCTCTGTCATCCCCTTCTCCTCCTGCCTTCCATCTTTCCCAGCATCAGGGTCTTTTCAAATGAGTCAGCTTTTTGCATCAGGTGGCCAAAGTATTGGAGTTTCAGCTTCAACATCAGTGCTACTGATGAAAACCCAGGGCAGATTTCCTTTAGGATGGACTGGCTGGATCTCTTTGCAGTCCAAGGGACTCTCAAGAGTCTTCTTCAACACCACACTTCAAAAGCATCAATTCTTTGGCTCTCAGCTTTCTTTATAATCCAACTCTCACATCCATACATGACTACTGGAAAAACCATAGCCTTAACTAGATGGACCTTTATTGACAAAGTAATGTCTCTGCTTTTTAATATGCTCTCTTGGTTGGTCATTACTTTCTTTCCAAGGAGTAAGCGTCTTTTAATTTCATGGCTGCAGTCACCATCTGCAGTGATTTTGGAGCCCAGAAAAATAAAGTCAGCCACTGTTTCCACTGTTGCCCCATCTATTTGCCATTTAGTTGATTTATAATGTGTTAATTTCTGCTGTGGTGATTCAGTTATACATATATATATACATATTTTGTTATATGTATATTATTTTCATTATGACTTATCATGAGATATTGAATATAGTTTTCTGTGCTATACAGTAGAAAGGATCTTATTGTTTATTCATTCTATACATCATAGATTGCATCTCCCAATACCACCCTCCCATGCTATCTTTCTGCCTTGCAACAGAAATCTGTTTTCTATATCCATGTGTCTATTTTTGTTTCATTCGTTCATTTGTGTCATATTTTAGATTCCAAATATAAATGATATCATTATATACTATTTGTTTTTCTCTCTCTGACTCACTTCAATTAGTATGATCATTATTAATTATATCCATGTTGCTACAACTTACATTATTTTGTTATTTTTATGACTATTATAGCATTGAATATATGTACCATATTTTCTTTATCTATTTATCTATTGATAAACATTTTGGCTCTTGTGAATAGTTCTTCTGTGAAAATGAGGGTTCATGTATCTTTTTGAATTAGCCTTGTCTGGATATATGCCCAGCAGTGAATTTGCTGAATCATATGCTATTATCCTTTTAGTCTTCTGAGAAAACTTCATACTCTTTTCCATAGTGACTGTACCTAACTTACATTCCCCAAAACAGTGTAAGAGTGTTTCCTTTTCTCCACTTCCTGTCTAGCATTTGTTATTTGTTGACATTTTAATGATGGCCATTCTGACCTCTGTGAAGTGGTACTTCATCATAGTTTTGATTTGCTTTTTTTCTAATAATTAGTTGTGTTGAGCATTTTTCCTGTGTCTATTTGCCATTTATATTTTTTCCTTTGGAGAAATATCTACTTGTTCTGATGCTGATTTTTCAATTGGGTTGTTTGCTACTGTTTTGTTCTATGAATTGTTTGTATATTTTGGAAATTAAGCCCTTGTCAGTCACGTCATTTACAAATATTTTCTTCCATTATGTATGCTGTCTTTTATTTTATTTGTGGCGTCCTTTGATGGGTAAAAGCTTGTAAGTTTGTAGGTTTCATTCTTTATTTTTGTTTATATATATATATGTATATATATTTTGCCATGGCGACTGACCTAAGAGAATGTTGGTACAGATCTTGTGTCAGAGGATGTTTTGACTATCTCCTCTAGAAGTTTTATGGTGTCATGTCTTATGTTTAAGTCTTTATATGATTTATGTAAAATAAATAAATAAATTAAAGGTTTACCTAAAACTCTGTGTGTTTGTGCACTTAACATTGCTGCATATTTTACATGAGCTTTTATATTTTCAAGGATATATACACAAACAAATTAGGGTAGATATTCAAGTAGATGCATATAAGGAAGGAAACTAACTGGCAGTTGGACTTAAAGGAGAAAAGTAAATTAAATTAGAGATAGACTGCATAGAACTTGGAGAAGGCAATGGCACCCCACCCCAGGACTCTTGCCTGGAAAATCCCATGGACAGAGGAGCCTGGAAGGCTGCAATCCATGGGGTCGCTGAGGGTCAGACATGACTGAGCGACTTCACTTTCACTTTCATGCATTGGAGAAGGAAATGGCAACCCACTCCAGTGTTCTTGCGTGGAGAATCCCAGGGATGGGGGAGCCTAGTGGGCTGCCGTCTCTGGGATCGCACAGAGTCAGAAACAACTGAAGCGACTTAGCCAAAAACTGAGTTTTCTTTTAAACTTTAACTTTTCAACTATCCAGTCAATTTGATTCTATCTCAGAGTGAAAGATCTGCAGTGTCACTTTGGATTTACGGTAACACACCAACTCTGACCTATTTATTTATCCAGGTGCAGATATTACAAAAATAGGTGATTAGTATGACAATTGACAGTACTAGAAATTGGTCCTGAAAAAAGATTATAAAAAGAAAATATATGTGAAAATGTAAACTTGTTTAACTTCTACATAAAATTAATATGAGTTTTGAATGTTTTTCCCAATGTATTACCAAACAAATTAACAGATGAAAGTCAGAGATTTCACCTGGCAATTCTAGGAATTTTATAGCAACTTTGAATCTTTATTTTATATATATAATGCATTTAGAGTAAATTTCCAGAGCTGGAGCCATTACTTAGAATCTGATTGGAAAGGTAGGATTGGGGAAATTTAGCACTTCATGAAGTTTAAGCTTCCTTCCAATTTTACTATACTAAGAAACAATTCACTACCCCAGGAGAAATAGCTGTAATCTCCATGAAAGTGAGCCAATCCTAAATGAAGCACCTTATCCACTCTCAAAAGTCAGGTATAGCAATACAAATGTTCAAAATAAAAAATTAATGATGAAATATGTCTTTATATCCTCATTATTGTCTTATTGCAATTTTTTTTAAACCTTACAGCATGGGTCTCCAAGCTATGGAATCTAATCAGGTGAAACTGTTCTAATAATGTAATAATGATAGAAATAAAATGCACAAAACATGTAATGAGCTTGAATCTCTGGCTCAGATCATGAGCCCCTTACTACAAAATTCAGACTTACATTGAAATGGGGAAAACCACAAGACCTTTCAGGTATGGCCTAAATCAAATCCCTTATGATTATACAGTGAAGATGATGAATAGACTCAAGGGATTAGATCTCAGAAAGACTGCCTAAAGAACTATGGACAGAGGTTCATAACATTGTACAGGAGGCAGTGACCAAAACCATCCCAAAGGAAAAAAAAAAATGCAAGAAAGCAAAGCAGTTTTCTGAGGAGACCTTACAAATAGCTGAGTAAACAAGAGAAGCAAAAGGTAAAGGAGAAAAGGAAGGATACACCCAACTGAATGCAGCATTCCAGAGAATAGCAAGGAGAGATAAGAAAGTCTTGAGAAGAACAATGCAAAGCAATAGAGGAAAGCAATAGAATGATAAAGACTAGAGAGATCTTTAAGAAATTGGAGATATCAAGGGAACATTTCATGAAAAAATAGGCACAATAAAGGACAGAAATGGCAAGGACCTAACAGAAGCAGAATAAATTAAAAAGAGGTGGCGAGAACACACAGAAGAACTACACACACACACACAAAAAAGGTCTTAACGACACAAATAAAGGTCTTAATGACCCAGATAATCACAATGGTGTGATCACTCACCTAAAGCAAAACATTCTGGAGTATGAAGTCAAGTGAACCTTAGGAAGCATTATTATGAACAAAGACAGTGGAGGTGATGGAATTCCAGCTAAGCTATTTCAAACCTTGAACTATGATTATGCTATTGTGGCTCTGCTGGTAAAGAATCCACCTGCAATGCAAGAGACCCGGGTTAAATCCCTGGGTTGAGAAGATCCCGTGGAGAAGGGAAAGGCTACCCACTCCAGTATTCTGGCCATGTTAGCAAGGTAATGCTCAAAATGCTTCAAGCTAGGCTTCAACAGATACATGAACTGAGAAATTCCAGATATACAAGCTGAATTTAGAAAAGGCAGAGGGACCATAGATCAAATTACTAATATTTGTTTAAACATAGAAAAAGCAAGGGAATTCTTTAAAAAAAAATCTATTTCTGCTTCATTGATTACATAAGAGCATTTAACTGTGTGGATGACAACAAACTGGAAAATTCTGAATAAAGTTTATTTAACTTATATGTAGAGTACATCATGCAAAATGCTAGGCTAAATGAATCACAAGCTGGAATCAAGATTGACGGGACAAATATCAACAACCTCAGAAATACAGGTAATACCACCATAATCACAGAAAGCAGAGTAAGATTCTCTTGATAAAGGTGAAAGATGAGAGTGAAAAAAGCTGATTTAAAACTCAACACTCAAAATCTAAGATTATGGAATCTGGTTTCATCACTTCAGGGCTTCCTTCATAGCTCAGTTGATGAAGAATCTACCTCCAATGCAGGAGACCTGAGTTCGATTTCTGGTTTGGGGAGACCCCTGGAGAAGGAAATGGCAAGCCACTCCAGTACGCTTGCCTGGAGAATACCCATGAACAGAGGAGCCTGGCATCACTTCATGACAAACACATGGGGAAAAATTGGGAAAAGGGGAAGACTATTTTCTTGGACTCCAAAATCACTGTGGATGGTGACTGCAGCCATGCCATTAAAAGATGCTTGCTCCTTGGAATAAAGGTTATTACAAACCTTCAGCTCAGTTCAGTTCAGTCGCTCAGTCATGTCCAACTCTTCACGACCCCATGAATCGCAGCACGCCTGGCCTCCCTGTCCATCACCATCTCCCGGAGTTCACTCAGAATCATGTTCATCGAGTTGGTGATGCCATCCAGCCATCTCATCCTTGGTCATCCCCTTCTCCTCCTGCCCCTAATCCCTCCCAGCATCAGAGTCTTTTCCAATGAGTCAACTCTTCTCATGAGGTGGCCAAAGTACTGGATTTTCAGCTTTAGCATCATTCCTTCCAAAGAAATCCCAGGGCTGATCTCCTTCGGAATGGACTTGTTGGATCTCCTTGCAGTCCAAGGGACTCTCAAGAGTCTTCTCCAACATCACAGTTCAAAAGCATCAATTCTTTGGCACTCAGCCTTCTTCACAGTCTAACTCTCACATTGTCACCCTGCTTATTTAACTTTTATGCAGAGTACATCATGAGAAACACTGGACTGGAAGAAACACAAGCTGGAATCAAGATTGCCAGGAGAAATATCAATAACCTCAGATATGCAGATGACACCACCCTTATGGCAGAAAGTGAAGAGGACCTAAAAAGCCTCTTGATGACAGTGGAAGTGGAGAGTGAAAAAGTTGGCCTAAAGCTCAACATTCAGAAAATGAAGATCATGGCATCCGGTCCCATCACTTCATGGGAAATAGATGGGGAAACAGTGGAAACAGTGTCAGACTTTATTTTGGGGGGCTCCAAAATCACTGCAGATGGTGATTGCAGCCATGAAATTAAAAGACACTTACTCCTTGGAAGAAAAGTTATGACCAACCTAGATAGCATATTCAAAAGCAGAGACATTACTTTGCCGACTAAGGTCTGTCTAGTCAAGGTTATGGTTTTTCCTGTGGTCATGTATGGATTAAAAACCATAGCAGGTGTTAAAAAGCAGAGACATCATATTGATTACACATTTCCATCTTGTCAAAGCTGTGGTTTTTCCAGTAGTCATCTGTGGATGTCAGAGGTGGACCACAAAGAAGGTTGCAAGTCAAGTCGTTCACTCGTGCCTGACTCTTTGCGACCCCATGGACAGCGGCCTGCAGCAAGCTCCACTGTCCATGGGATTTTCTAGGCAAGAGTACTGGAGTGGGTTGCCATTTCCTTCTCCAGGGAATCTTCCTGACCCAGGGATCGAACCCAGGTCTCCCGCATTGTAGACAGACAGTTTACCATCTGAGCCATCGGGGAAGTCCACAAAGAAGGTTAAGCACCAAAAAACTGATGCTTTCAAACTATGCTGCTGGAGAAGATTCTCAGCAATCCTCTGAACAGCAAGGAGATCAAAGCAGTCAATCCTAAAGGAAATTAACCCTGGATATACTTTGGAAGGACTAATGCTGAAACTGAAGCTCCATTACTTTGGCCACCTGATGTGATGAATCAACTCACTGGAAAATACCTTTTTGTTGGAAAAGATTGATAGCAAGAGGAGAAGGAGATGACAGAGGATGAGATGGTTGGATGGCATCATTGACTCAATGGCCATGCATTTGAGCAAACTCCAGGACATAGTGAAGGAGAAGGAAGTCTGGTGTGCTGCAGTCCATAGTGTGGTAAAAAGTTGGACACAACTTAGGATGAATGACAACAACAAAAAAAAATTGTACAGAGGCCCTCTGTACACCGTAATTCTGTAACATGTAAAGCATTTTATTTATGATCTATTTCTGTTGTTTTAATTTAAATTTTTATTTCATTATGCAATATGACTTTTTATAACAAAAATGTGTTGGAGATTGATATATTAAAAATCTTACACTGTCATTTTCTCAGTTACTTCGAAACTCTGAACAAGTAATCTATAATATTTATTTTTGATTATTTTTATCCATCTAAATGACAGCATCATTTCATTACAGCAATGAACATTTCCTAAACACAAAACCCAAGCATTATGTTTATAGTTCTTTAGTAGGAAGAGTTTGTGAAGACCACTGAGGACAGTGGGCACAATGTTTATCTCTAAACAAAGAAGAATAAGGATAGAATGCAATAGTCAAAGTGAGCTACAATATAAAATTGATATAATTCCACTAGTTAAGTCTTAGTATTGAATATATTTAGTATTTGCCTGAGAATATCAATAGACCTAAATGAGAATATTAAGACACAGCATGAAGAGTGGTAGGCATTTTCCCCTTTGCTATTTACCCACTTTTATAAATATACCTCTAGAGTGAAATCCACAGTAGATGTAATTGGTAAGCACATAAGGCCACTGAAAGAACCTGGTAATTCTGAATCAGTTGGGCTATGTTTATTTACACTGCCTACATTTTTGTCAATTCTTTGACCTTGTTGTGACCATAAACTTTGTTGGTTTCCTCTCTAACTTGGCACAGAGAACTCTGGTAGCAAACCCAAATGATGGAGAAGAAAGGAGAATGAATCCATTGTGATATTTAAATCTATTGCAATGTTTTTGAAACTCTTTGAAGACAAAAGCTCTATCAAGATATCTGAGGCTCTAAGAAATGCTTATCTATTCTTTATGCATTTTCTACACTATAATTTCCAAAAGCATTCTAATCAATTTAGTAACCCTAGGGCACAATGTGTTTCAAATTACTTAACAATCTGGCAATAATAAGTAATAATTTATTTCTATTTTTATAAAAAACAATTTCCTTCTCCTTATAATACAAATCTTTTCATTATTTATTGTCTCCTCAAGATCAGTTGAACACACAGCTCAAAATTTAGAGGTAGTTCTTTATATATGTTGCATCATCTGATGGCTTTGTTTGAGAATATATAAAATATCTACATCAGTCAGTGGATCTGCAGACATAATGACTGGGAACATATGAATCATCAAATGGAGCTTCTGGCTTCTATGAGCTTCTCATTTCCCACTTGCACTAATGCATCTTCCTGTCATATAGCTGTGATTTTAATAAGATAGTAGAATCACATAATTTTTAGTGCTGGAAGAAACTGCAGAAGTCTCTACCCCCTTCTTTGGAAATATTGGTGAGGGTATAAACACTGAAGCTACTTAAGAGTTTGGGTACATAGTCACATATTACAATAGCATCCATTCTGACCCAGTCTTTCTTTTTAATCCAACATATTTTCTATTCAAAATAACTTTTATAATTTTTGTACTTGATGAATTCAGTACAGTTCATCTGTCTCTTTTACTGAACAGTAAACATTCAAAGAAATGGAAACAATTTTAAGTGATGTTTACAGTTCTAATAAAATACTGAGAAAATATTTTATTTTTAAGACATTTGAATACTTGTTAAGGTATTTTTAAGACCTTTGCTAGCTATGTATTTCAGAAAATTAGACATATTCTATAATTAATGTCTAATATTATGAAAGGAAAAATAAAATCTATTTCCTACATGATGAAAATCAGCTGAGAGAGTCCAATCTTCTGCCTAATGTTCCACTAAAAACTGGCCCTATTATCATCAAAAATTAAAATGCTTCTTCTAGTTACAGACATTGTTCTCTTTGATTCTTTGTGTGCATTGATATTCATGAGATCAATACGTAATTTAGTATCAGTATGTTTAATCATAATCAGCCAGAGTCCTCTGTTTAGCTGAATCTATAAAATGTGCTATAATGATTCTAAAATATTCAGGAATCACTGCTTCTGTGCATACAGAATCTTGTGTTAACTTACTGATAGCAACTAGAAGCAGACAAACACCATCTGGTGGCAAAAAAAAAAAAAAAAGAAAAGGTTTTAAATCTATCCCCCTTTCATGCTTGGTTCATTGATAGTGTTTCTCTAGAGAAGAAAATTGACTTGACTTTCTTTCTGTACCCTAACAACTAAAAATGCAGTTCCTTTAAACTCCACAACATCAATAACCATTGTTCTTCAGGCTCAAATAAAACTATCAAAACTATGGAGCAGTGAACTAAGTTTCCTTGTCATATCAGACCTCAATGAAATCTTTTAAGTAAGAACTCCTTAGTCTAAATGCATATCATGAATAATAAGGAGTGGTGCTAAAATGTTTGAACCTCAAGGTCAGCCACTCAGAATGAAAATCAATGTTCAACATAAAACTATAGAAAATTTCAAATATTAACTAATATTTTATTTGGATAAGAATAGATGCACATGTGCACACTTAGCTGAACCTGAGTGTGTGTGTTGACATAGGGATTAGAAAGATAGCCTTCTTCAACATAATACAATTTTTTTAAAGTGTGTGAAAGGGTAGAGGAAACAACCATGTCCACTCTTACAGGGATCCATTGTTATATTACCGTTGTATATTTTTTATTCCTTAACATATCTTCTTGAACCCTATATTGAAATATGTCACCAGAGATGTCTCCACTTGCCTCCTTGTTCTTCTTGTGTTTTAACCCAACTTGTTAACTCCTTAATGCACATGGAAGAATTAAGCTATGTGTTTATGAAGACCCACTCCTTTCAATACTCAGGATGGCTATGCTGGACCTAAGGCAGACCAATGTTCTGGGCAGTCGCCACCAGCATTATGTAGCCTAATCCACCTCTCCTTGGTTATGAATGGTTTCATAATTCACCTTAAGGTCTCCACTTCAACAGACATACTGGATAAGATCAGGCTTTCTATTTCTTCTCACTGAACAAGGTACATCCAAGAGGGGACTATGTCATGAAAATACCTTTTTCAGTAGCCAATGCTGAAGTGTTTAGCACTCACATGGGCAGGGAGCCTAGGAAACTTCTAGAAGAACTTTTGAGCCAGTGAAAAGAACACAACACCCAGGCCAAATTGCAAACAGGCTGGAGAGACCCCAGACTGAGATCTGACTATCCCTAATTTGGATATCTCAGTTTTCACATTCTAGGGAAAGTGAAAATTAGCCAAGATGGCATGGTCAGGCTCTCTCACCCCATGGCCTCTCACTTTTGCCCCATGTTTTGTAAATAATGATTATGTAACAGCTGAGATCACTTATACCACTGTACATGCACATCATGAGGTTTATGTGACAGCTGGGACCACTTACAGCACTGCACATGTGTGTCACAACATACTCACCTGGTCATGGGTTATTTTGTGTAGTATGTCTGTTTGAGCTTCATGTGAAAGCCCTGCTGCTACAGCATTGGGGCTCCACTGGAGCTGCATCATGGTTACGTTTTATGAGGTTGGGTATGGCTATTCTATGCCTCCATTATGTTTATCTTATGGCTGCTGCTATTGCTGCTGTGTCAGCCAGGAGAGAATAAACATGTCTGCAGTTCCTACAGCTTATCAATTCTTCTTCCAGCCTCTTAGCTTCTGCCTTGCTACCCTGGGTTCAGCGTACAGTGCAAAAAGTGTGAACAGCAAGAAAATCAGCGTCACAAAGGGGAACAGCAAGACACACATATATTCAGTTCAGTTCAGTTCAGTTCAGTCACTCAGTCATGTCCGGTTCTTTTGCGACCCCATGAATCGCAGCACGCCAGGTCTGCCTGTCCATCACCAACTCCTGGAGTTCACTCAGACTCGTCTTCATCGAGTCAGTGATGCCATCCAGCCATCTCATCCTCGGTCATCCCCTTCTCCTCCTGCCCCCAATCCCTTCCAGCATCAGAGTCTTTTCCAATGAGTCAAATCTTCGCATGAGGTGTCAAAAGTAGTGGAGTTTCAGCCTCAGCATCATTCCTTCCAAAGAATCCCAGGGCTGATCTCCTTCAGAATGGACTGGTTGGATCTCCTCGCAGTCCAAGGGACTCTCAAGACTCTTCTCCAACACCACAGTTCAAAAGCATCAATTCTTTGGCACTTAGCCTTCTTCACAGTCCAACTCTCATATCCATACATGACTACTGGAAAACCATAGCCTTGACTAGACGGACCTTAGTCGGCAAAGGAATGTCTCTGCTTTTGGATATGCTATCTAGGTTGATCATAACTTTTCTTCCCAGGAGTAAGCATCTTTTAATTTCATGGCTGCAGTCACCATCTGCAGTGATTTTGGAGCCCCCAAAAATAAAGTCTGACACTGATTCCACTGTTTCTCCATCTATTTCCCATGGAGTGATGGGACCGGATGCCATGATCTTAGTTTGCTGAATGTTGAGCTTTAAGCCAACATTTTCCCTCTCCTCTTTCACTTTCATCAAGAGGCTTTTTATCTCCTCTTCACTTTCTGCCATAAGGGTGGTGTCATCTGCATATCTGAGGTTATTGATATTTCTCCTGGCAATCTTGATTCCAGCTTGTCTTTCTTCCGGTCCAGCGTTTCTCATGATGTACTCTGCATAGAAGTTAAATTAGCAGGGTGACAATATACAGCCTTGACTTACTCCTTTTCCTATTTGGAACCAGTGTGTTGTTCCATGTCCAGTTCTAACTGTTGCTTCCTGACCTGCATACAGATTTCTCAAGAGGCAGGTCAGGTGGTCTGGTATTCCCATCCCTTTCAGAATTGTCCACAGTTTATTGTGATCCACACAGTCAAAGGCTTTGGCATAGCCACTAAAGCAGAAATAGATGTTTTTCTGGAACTCTCTTGCTCACTCCATGATCTAGCGGATGTTGGCAGTTTGATCTCTGCTTCCTCTGCGTTTTCTAAAACCAGCTTGAACATCAGGAAGTTCAAGGTTCACGTATTGCTGAAGCCTGGCTTAGAGAATTTTAAGCATTACTTTACTAGCATGTGAGATGAGTGCAATTGTTTGGTAGTTTGAGCATTCTTTGGCATTGCCTTTCTTTGGAATTGGAATGAAAACTGACCTTTTCCAGTCCTGTGGCCACTGCTGAGTTTTCCAGATCTGCTGGCATATTGAGTGCAGCACTTTCACAGCATCATCTTTCAGGATTTGAAACAGCTCAACTGGAATTCCATCACCTCCAAGACTTTTGTTCATAGTGATGCTTTCTAAGGCCCACTTGACTTCACATTCCAAGATGTCTGGCTCTAGATGAGTGACCACACCATCATGATTATCCAGGTCGTGAAGATCCTTTTTGTACAGTTCTTCTGTGTATTATTTCCATCTCTTCTTAATATCTTCTGCTTCTGTGAGGTCCAGACCATTTCTGTCCTTTATCGAGCCCATCTTTGCATGAAATGTTCAATTGGTATCTCTGATTTTCTTGAAGAGATCTCTAGTCTTTCCCATTCTGCTGTTTTCCTCTATTTCTTTGCATTGATCACTGAAGACGGCTTTCTTATCTCTTCTTGCTATTATTTGGAACTCTGCTTTCAGATGCTTATATCTTTCCTTTTCTCCTTTGCTTTTCACCTCTCCTCTTTTCACAGCTATTTGTAAGGTCTCCCCAGACAGCCATTTTGCTTTTTTGCATTTCTTTTCCATGAGGATGGTCTTGATCCCTGTCTCCTGTACAATGTCACGAACCTCATTCCATAGTTCATCAGACACTCTACCTATCAGATCTAGGCCCTTAAATCTATTTCTTCCACTGTATAATCATAAGGGATTTCATTTAGGTCATACCTGAATGGTCTAGCGGTTTTCCCTACTTTCTTCAATTTCAGTCTGAATTTGGTAATAAGGAGTTCATGATCTGAGCCACAGTCAGCTCCTGGTCTTGTTTTTTGTTGACTGTATAGAGCTTCTCCATCTTTGGCTGCAAAGAATATAATCAATCTGATTTCGGTGTTGACCATCTGGTGATGTCCATGTGTAGAGTCTTCTCTTGTGTTGTTGGAAGCAGGTGTTTGCTATGACCAGTGCATTATCTTGGCAAATCTCTATTAGTCTTTGCCCTGCTTCATTCCATATTCCAAGGCCAAATTTGCCTGTTACTCCAGGTGTTTCTTGACTTCCTACTTTTGCATTCCAGTCCCCTATAATGAAAAGGACATATATTTGGGTGTTAGTTCTAAAAGGTCTTGTAGGTCTTCAGAAAACTGTTCAACTTCAGCTTCTTCAGTGTTACTGGTTCAGGCATAGACTTGGATTATTGTGATATTGAATGGTTTGCCTTGGAGACGAACAGAGATCATTCTGTCGTTTTTGAGATTGCATCCAAGTACTGCATTTCAGACTCTTTTGTTGACCATGATGGCTACTCCATTTCTTCTGAGGGATTCCTGCCCGCAGTAGTACATGTAATGGTCATCTGAGTTAAATTCACCCATTCCAGTCCATTTTAGTTTGCTGATTCCTAGAATGTTGACATTCACTCTTGCCATCTCCTGTTTGACCACTTCCAATTTGCCTTGATTCATGGACCTGACATTCCAGGTTCCTATGCAATATTGCTCTTACAGCTTCCAACCTTGCTTCTATCACCAGTCACATCCACAGCTGGGTATTGTTTTTGCTTTGGTTCCATCCCTTCATTCTTTCTGGAGTTATTTCTCCACTGATCTCCAGTAGCATATTGGGCACCCACTGACCTGGGGAGTACCTCCTTCAGTATCCTATCATTTTGCTTTTTCATACTGTTCATGGGGTTCTCAAGGCAAGAATACTGAAGTGGTTTGCCATTCCCTTCTCCAGTGGACCACATTCTGTCAGACCTCTCCACCATTACCCTCCCATCTTAGGTTGCCCCACGGGCATGGCTTAGTTTCATAGAGTTAGACAAGGCTGTGGTCCTAGTGTGATTAGATTGACTAGATTTCTGTGAGTATGGTTTCAGTGTGTCTGCCCTCTGATGCCCTCTTGCAACACCTACCATCTTACTTGGGTTTCTCTTACCTTGGGCATGGCGTATCTCTTCACGGCTGCTCCAGCAAAGCACAGCCACTGCTCCGCACCTTGGATGAGGGGTATCTCCTCCCACCACTCCTCCTGACCTTTAATGTGGGATGGTTCCTCTAGGCCCTCCTGCACCGGGGCAGCCACCACTCCTTGGGCATGGGGTTGCTCCTTCTGGCCACTGCCCCTGGCCTTGGGTGCCACCTGGCCTCGGAGGCAGGGTGGCTCCTCTCAGCCGCCACCCCTGACCTCGGACACGGGGTATCTCTTCCTGTCCATCACCCCTGACCTCGGACGCCAGTAGCTCCTCTCAGCTGTCCTGTGCCATCACAGCCTGGCACTCTAGGCCGCTGCCCCTGACCTCAGACGTGGGGTAGCTCTCGGCCGCGCTTAGTGCGCCAGCCACTGCCGCCGCCGTCTGCACTTAGTGCGCCACGTAGGCCGCCGCTGCAACCTGCGCTTACTTATACTTGAAGTTGGTATGGCCTTAGGTAGAGTTAAAGCTGGAGCATTGAATCAAACAACAGCAATCATGGTCTATTGAGGCAGGGAAGAGTGTAGAAGCAGGAAGTTCCAAGTTGCATCATAGTTCTAGGCAATTTTTCTACTCAGAATGAGGCCTATTTTCAAGGCAAGAGGGGGATGACAGAGGTCTAAAAGCCTCATTTAAGTTTGGGGGCATCAGGATAAAACACTAGTCTGAAGGAGGTCTAGGGGAGCAGGAAAAGTGCCTATAAATTTCCAGAGGGTGGGAGGAAAGGCCAAAACCCATGCCTCTGGATTAGTATAGTGGATTTAGGCCCCCAAAAATAAAGCCGTAGAGGTGTCTGGTGATTTCTCTGGGGCCATTTGCAAGGGTAGTAGCTAATCAGTAGAAGTCTGGCCACTAACTTTTATCTACTTTATTTATTTTTGCATAGTCTCTGTGACCGTTAGTCATTCAGTTGTGTCCAACTCTTTGCGACCCCACGAATTGTAGGCCACCAGGCTTCTCTGTCCATGGAATTCTCCAGGCAAGAATACTGGAGTAGATTACCATTCCCTTCTCCAGAGGATCTTCCCCAACCCAGGGGTCAAATCCTGGTCTCCTGCATCACAGACAGATTCTTTATCATTTACGCTACAGGGAAGCACCTTGCATAGTAGATACCTTCTTAGTTTTTGATTAGTAGATTTCCAGGAAACTTTTATTTCCTGGAAGTAAAATATTGCATAGGAACCTGGAATATCAGGTCCATGAATCAAGGCAAATTGGAAGTGGTCAAACAAGAGACGGCAAGGGTGAACGTCGACAGTCTAGGAATCAGCGAACTAAAATGGACTGGAATGGGTGAATTTAACTCAAATGACCATTACATGTACTACTGCGGGCAGGAATCCCTCAGAAGAAATGGAGTAGCCATCATGGTCAACAAAAGAGTCTGAAATGCAGTACTTGGATGCAGTCTCAAAACGACAGAATGATCTCTCTTCATCTCCAAGGCAAACCATTCAATATCATAGTTATCCAAGTCTATCCCCAACCAGTAATGCTGAAGAAGCTGAAGTTGAACAGTTTTCTGAAGACCTACAAGACCTTTTAGAACTAACACCCAAATATATGTCCTTTTCATTATAGGGGACTGGAATGCAAAAGTAGGAAGTCAAGAAACACCTGGAGTAACAGGCAAATTTGGCCTTGGAATACGGAATGAAGCAGGGCAAAGACTAATAGAGATTTGCCAAGATAATGCACTGGTCATAGCAAACACCTGCTTCCAACAACACAAGAGAAGACTCTACACATGGACATCACCAGATGGTCAACACCGAAATCAGATTGATTATATTCTTTGCAGCCAAAGATGGAGAAGCTCTATACAATCAACAAAAACAAGACTAGGAGCTGACTGTGGCTCAGATCATGAACTCCTTATTACCAAATTCAGACTGAAATTGAAGAAAGTAGGGAAAACCGCTAGACCATTCAGGTATGACCTAAATGAAATCCCTTATGATTATACAGTGGAAGTGAGAAATAGATTTAAGGGCCTAGATCTGATAGGTAGAGTGTCTGATGAACTATGGAATGAGGTTCGTGACATTGTACAGGAGACAGGGATCAAGACCATCCCCATGGAAAAGAAATGCAAAAAAGCAAAATGGCTGTCTGGGGAGACCTTACAGATAGCTGTGAAAAGAAGAGAGGTGAAAAGCAAAGGAGAAAAGGAAAGATATAAGCATCTGAATGCAGAGTTCCAAATAATAGCAAGAAGAGATAAGAAAGCCGTCTTCAGTGATCAATGCAAAGAAATAGAGGAAAACAGCAGAATGGGAAAGACTAGAGATCTCTTCAAGAAAATCAGAGATACCAATTGAACGTTTCACGCAAGGATGGGCTCAATAAAGGACAGAAATGGTATGGACCTAACAGAAGGAGAAGATATTAAGAAGAGGTGCCAAGAATACACAGAAGAACTGTACAAAAAAGATCTTCATGACCTGGATAATCATGATGGTGTGGTCACTCACCTAGAGCCAGACATCCAGAATGTGAAGTCAAATGGACCTTAGAAAGTATCACTATGAACAAAGCTAGTGGAGGTGATGAAATTCCAGTTGAGCTGTTTCAAATCCTGAAAGATGATGCTCTGAAAGTGCTGCACTCAATATGCCAGCAGATTTGGAAAACTCAGCAGTGGCCACAGGACTGGAAAAGGTCAGTTTTCATTCCAGTTCCAAAGAAAGGCAATGCCAAAGACTGCTCAAACTACCGAACAATTGCACTCATCTCACATGCTAGTAAAGTAATGCTTAAAATTCTCTAAGCCAGGCTTCAGCAATACGTGAACCGTGAACTTCCTGATGTTCAAACTGGTTTTAGAAAAGGCAGAGGAAGCAGAGATCAAACCGCCAACATCCGCTAGATCATGGAGTGAGCAAGAGAGTTCCAGAAAAACATCTATTTCTGCTTTATTGACTATGCCAAAGACTTTGACTGGGTGGATCACAATAAACTGTGGACAATTCTGAAAGGGATGGGAATACCAGACCACCTAAGCTGCCTCTTGAGAAATCTGTATGCAGGTCAGGAGGCAACAATTAGAACTGGACATGAAACAACACACTGGTTCCAAATAGGAAAAGGAGTACGTCAAGGCTGTATATTGTCACCCTGCTAATTTAACTTCTATGCAGAGTACATCATGAGAAACGTTGGACTGGAAGAAAGACAAGCTGGAATCAAGATTGCCAGGAGAAATATCAATAACCTCAGATATGCAGATGACACCACCCTTATGGCAGAAAGTGAAGAGGAGATAAAAAGCCTCTTGATGAAAGTGAAAGAGGAGAGCGAAAAGTTGGCTTAAAGCTCTACATTCAGAAAACGAAGATCATGGCACCAGTCCCATCACTTCATGGGAAATAGATGGGGAAACAGTGAAAACAGTGTCAGACATTTTTTGGGGGGAGGTCTCCAAAATCACTGCAGATGGTGATTGCAGCCATGAGATTAAAAGACACTTACTCCTTGGAAGAAAAGTTATGACCAACATAGATAGTATATTCAAAAGCAGAGACATTACTTTGCTGACTAAGGTCCACCTGGTCAAGGCTATGATTTTTCCTGTGGTCCTGTATGGATGTGAGAGTTGGACTTTGAAGAAGGCTGAGTGCCAAAGAATTGATGCTTTTGAACTGTGTTGTTGGAGAAGACTCTCGAGAGTCCCTTGGACTGCAAGGCGATCCAACCAATCCATCTGAAGGAGATCAACCCTGGGATTTCTTTGGAAGGAATGATGCTAAAGCTGAAGCTCAAGTATTTTGGCCACCTTATGCAAAGATTTGACTCATTGGAAAAGACTCTGATGCTGGAAGGGATTGGGGGCAGGAGGAGAAAGGGACGACCGAGGATGAGATGGCTGGATGGCATCATGGACTCGATGGACGTGAGTCTGAGTGAACTCCGGGAGTTGGTGATGGACAGGGAGGTCTGGTGTGCTGCAGTTCATGGGGTTGCAAAGAGTCGGACAAGACTGAGTGACTAAACTGAACTGAAAATATTTTTACTTGATTTTATTATATATTAATATATTAAAATATTAAATATATAAAATATTAATATATTAAAAATATTAATCATTTACCTTTATTTCATTTAAAGTAATAGTTCAATCTTTGAAAAAGCTCCTAAAAATACTTGATTAGTCTACAAGGTTGATGGGAATGCAGCATATCAGAAGCCAGACCTAGGTCTTGTTTAGGTTAGCAACATGGTTCACCTCCAAAGATGAATTGTAGTATAGCAGTACACTTTGCCATTGGCTACTGAAAAATGTATTTTCATAACAGAATCCCATCTTGCTCTGTTCAATGAGACGGAATAGCAAGCTCGCTTTTGTAACAGGTTTAGGAACTTACATAGCCTCTTCAGAATTGGCTATCTAGAAAAGAGAAGAGCAAGGGGACAAGTAGGGGCTTCAGAGAAGGTACACAGAATACTCATAGAGGCAGTACAGAATGATGAGTTGGTTGAGTATATGGGCTGATGTATGTTGTGCCTTGAGGAACTAAGGTTGAAGAGCAGACTTCTATATGTGACCACTGGAATTGCAGAGGATTTGATTAGACTCTGATTTTACAAGAATATGTATGTGAGTTCTTCATCCAATCACCTGACCTAATCCAATTTCCATGAAGAAGGCAAAACACATCATAGATCACTTTACTATTTTCTGTATCTGTCTTTCATGAATCACAGATAATTGTAGCTGTAGCAGTTCATGAAGTATTTATTTGTTCATAAGATCCTTAAGAAAATTCAAAATCAATAATATAATTGCAGTGGGGCAAACATACACATCCTGTCCATGTGAGTGATATAGCATGTCACTGTATTTCCCTCTTGTTTCACCCTACTGCTAAGTATTGGAACTCTATCTGACATATAAAATATGCCTAATAAAATGGGCAATGTTATTAAATGCAATATCATGAAGAAACTTCTTCCATCTTCAGACATCTTATATTAAACTCATTAAACTTAGTGACTGAATAACAATTCCAGAGGATCTTCCCAACTCAGGGGTCGAAACCATGTCTCTTGCATCTCATGTATTGGCAGGCAGATTCTTTACCATTGTGCCTTCCAGGGAGCCCATTTATGTGTAACATCTATAAAACTGGTGTGTGTATGTGATATTGTGATATAATTATATATATATATATATATATATATATATATATATATATTTAATCTTAGTCCATGGTTTTTGGCAAAAAGGCTTCTAAAACCTTTGGAGTTTCCTAATTGATAGAGATGGTAAGAGCATCCTATGTTATACAAGTTTGAAAAAGAGCGCCTTATATTTTTAGAATGAATGATAAGTGCCTTGGTAAGTTAATCAGATTTGGCTGAGGAATTCATTGGCTGAAGAACTACTAGATAACTTCAGGAAGAGGGCTGGTCACCAGAAAGTCCAACCATATGATTAGAAGGTTGGAACTTTCAACCCTATTTCCAGACCTTTAGGGAGGACAGTGAGTTCCATTATCAATGACCAATGATTAAATTGACTATGACTATATAATGGTAACCTTGTAAAAAAAAAAAAAAAAAAAAGAACTCTAAACAGGATTTGCAGAGCTTCCAGAGTAGTGATAACATTTAGGTGCTGGGAAAGTGACTCACCTGGAGAGGACAGGGAGGCCTGCATTCCTTTCATCATACCTTGTCCTATGCATCTATTACTCTAGGTAGTAAGTAGCAGAATTGAATTGAATTGTCGATCACCCAGTTAGTATTGAGAGTTGGAGAATCGATTAGTGTGAATAAAATAATCCCCCATACATTTGGTGTCAGAGCGTTATGAAAAGAAGCGGAACAATTTATTTACCTATGTCTGTATTCAGGTGGCCATTGCAATGTTAACCATGGCAAGATTAACATTAAAGCCTTGTCTGCTTATTGGAGAACCCCATTTAGATCTGTGTCAACAAACACATTGATATCACTTATTGAACATGGTCACTGGGCCTATTCTCTCATAGCTCAGTTGGTAAAGAACCTGCCTGCAATGCCAGAGACCCGAGTTCAAGTCCTGGGTGAGGAAGATCTCCTGGAAAAGGAAGAACACCCAAGTATTCTTGCCTGGAGAATCCTATGGACAGAGGAGCCTGGTAGACTATAGTTCATGGGGTTGCAAGAGTTGGACACAACTTAACAACTAAACCATCACTGGGCCTATTAGAGATTCTAACAAAGAATAAACTCATCAGTCTTCAGGTTTTCATGACCTTGGTGGAGAAGATGGATATAAATTAACCTGGGTGGTAACTTGGAATAGTAGAAAGAGTGCTTGGCCAGTAGAGCAAAAATAGACTACCTGTTCACCAAACTTCTGAGCAGTTTTTCTTCCTGGGGACACAATTAGAGGACATTCCCCAGTCTTTTGGGGTAATTAAACTGAGCTCTACAAATTTAACATGAGTGGAAATAATGCATGCCACTTCTGGGGCTGGACTGTATAAATTGTCCACATTGTTTTCTCTTATACTTGCCTGAGGCAGATAGGGATGATCTCTTCAAAAACTACTGATAAAGTCTGTGTCCTTAATTCACACTTGGAGAAAATTGCCCAATTAGAAGGACCTATTTTGGACTCTAAGTGAAAGACTTTTATCATAAGCAAACTACTATAAATTTTGGTATTTGTTGTAACAAATATTAACTAATATAGCTAGAATTTTGAAGACTTGAAAGACTTGAATTTTAGTATGAACTGTATCATCAGATGGTGATGAGGTTTAAACTTATATGAAGTATTTAGTCTTGTCGTATCTCAGCATCCTCATTTATAGAATGGTACTAATTATGCTTTGTCGGCCATCATATAAGATGACTAGATAGTCCTAATAAGATAATGGAACTGAGAAAACACTGAAAAGCATGACATATGTTATGTGTACAAGTCATTATAAAATAATTTGGGGATGCCCAGACCTCTTAAGTGACCAGTAATTTAAATTGATACTTCCACTCTGAACTAAATATCTTGCTTCTTAAACATACAAGTGATTTCATGCACGGTTTCTGAAATTCTTATTAGTACAGATGACCTGAACTGAACAGATGAAACTATGTTCAGATGTTCTGAAGAGAGAGGTAGACATGGTCCCATTTAGTCCTACCTCCCACGCTGTAATATGGAGATATTCTCCTGTGTATGACTATTCAAAGGGAAAACACTAAGTTGAAAGCCAGTCAATCATAATCTTATCTATAATTCCATCCACTCAGGTCTAAATTAGATTAATTTCACTGAGAAAAACACCAAAATGTAATGTAAGTACTCACCAAGATGACGCTGTATGGCCTGACTCTGAAAATCCAGATCATTGCTTTCAAATTAATTAATCTAATTTTCTATTTTCTAACAATAATTCACAAATATAGAGTTACATATACATAGTTTAATGTATGTATTTTTGTCCTGAATGGCAATAATATTGTTTTAAATTTTCTATGAGATGTATAAAATGTTTCATGTCACAGAGAATCATCAGCTTACAGTTAAAATTCACATGATGAGCAAAACAAAATAAATTATTTCTGAAGTATCATTGTAGAGGTTCCAAAATTTCATCTTGCTCATTCCACTCCCGTCAACCTCTTTTGGCAATACCATTAGAGTGCCCCAAACTCACATTTCTAAAATGCTTCAATGTATTTTCAATATATCATTTGAAATGCTTTTAACTTTATAAAAAAGACATTATGTTATATATAATATTTTCAGGATAACCATTTCCATTTAATGTTTTGTGGCGACAGTTCATTCTTATGAAGTTACATGATTCTAGTTGATTTGTTTGATGATTATTTACTGTGGTAGGCAGAAAAATGGCAACCAAAACATCCCAATCCTAATAACCAGAGCTTGAGAATACGTGAGGTTTTGTTTGTTTTCTTTTTTTTGTTTGTTTCCTTTTATAGTGGCCCTGATTCGTCATTTGTTTTATGTATAATAATGTGTACATATTAACACCAAACTCCTAATTTATTCCTCCTCTGGTTTTCTCTTTGGTAACCATAAATTTGTTTTCTATGTGTGTGAATCTATCTCTGTTTGGTAAATAAATTTATTTTTGTCTCTTTTCCCTTATCTTTCACATATAAGTGACATCATATGATATTAGTCATTCTCTGGCTTATTTCACTTAGTATGACTACAACTAGGTCCATCTATGTTGCTGTAAATGCCATTATTTCATTCTTTTTTTTTTTCTCTTGTTTTCTGTCAAACCTCAACAGGCGTCAACCATAGATATGCATATATACCTTCCCTTTTGAACCTCCCTCCCATCTCCCTTCCCATCCCACCCCTCTAGGTGGGGTCTAGAGACACTTTTTGAGATTCCTGAGGCATACAGCAAATCCCCATTGGCTCTCTATTTTATATATGGTATGTAAGTTTTCATGTCACTCTTTCCATACCCTCTCCTTCCCTTTCCTCATGTCCATAAGTCTGTTCTCTATGTCTATTTCTCCATTGCTGCCCTGTAAATTAATTCTCCATTACTGTTTTCCTAGATTCTGTATATGTGTGTTAGAATATGGTCTATGAATCAAGGCAAATTGGAAGTGGTCAAACAGAACATGGCAAGAGTGAACGTCGACATTTTAGGAATCAGCAAACTAAGATGGACTGGAATGGGTGAATTTAACTCATATGACCATTATATCTACTACTGCAGGCAGGAATCCCTTAGAAAAAAAAAATGGAGTAGCCATCTAGTCAACAAGAGTCCAAAATGCAGTACTTGGATGCAATCTCATAAACGACAGAATGACCTCTGTTCGTTTCCAAGACAAACCATTCAGTATCACAGTACGCCAAGTCTATGCCCTGACCAGTAACACTGAAGAAGCTGAAGCTGAATAGTTCAATAAAGACCTACAAGACCTTTTAGAATTAACACCCAAAAAAAGATGTCCTTTTCATTATAGGAGACTGGAAGGTAAAAGTAGGAAGTCAAGAAACACCTGGAGTAACAGGAAAATTTGGCCTTGGAGTACAGAATGAAGCAGGGCAAAGGCTAATAGAATTTTGCCGAAAGAACGCATTGGTAATAGCAAATACCTTCTTCCAACAACACAAGAGAAGACTCTACACATGGACATCACTGGATGGACAACACCAAAATCAGATTGATTATATTCTTTGCAGCTAAAGATGAAGAAGCTCTATACAGTCATCAAAAACAAGAACAGGAGCTGACTGTGGCTCAGATCACGAGCTCTTTATTGGCAAATTCATACTTAAATTGAAGATAATAGGGAGAAACACTAGACCATTAAAGTATGACCTAAATTATACACCTTACAATTATACAGTGGAAGTGAGAAATAGATTTAAGGAACCAGATCTGATAGACAGAGTGCCTGATAAACTATGGATGGAGGTTTGTGACACTGTACAGAAGACAGGGATCAAGACCATCCCCAAAAAAAAGAAAGGCAAAAAAAAAAAAAAAAAAAAGCTGTCTGAAGAGGCCTTACAAATAGCTGTGAAAAGAAGAGAAGCAAAATGCAAAGAAGAAAAGGAAAGCTATACCCATTTGAATGCAGAGTTCCAAAGAATAGCAAGGAGAGATAAGAAAGTTTTCCTCAGTGATCAGTGCAAAGAAATAGAGAAAAACAATAGAATTAAATAGAATAAAAACACAGAAGAACTGTACAAAAAGATCTTCACAACCCAGAAAATCATGATTGTGTGATCACTCACCTAAAGCCAGACATCCTGGAACGTGAAGTCAAGGAGGCTTTAGGAAGCATCACTGCGAACAAAGCTAGTGGTGGTGATGGAATGCCAGTTGAACTATTGCAAATCCTAAAAGATGATGCTATGAAAGTGCTGCACTGAATATGCCAACAAATTTGGTTAACTCAGCAGTGGCCACAGGACTGGAAAAGGTCAGTTTTCATTCCAATCCCAAAGGCGATGTAAAAGAATGTTCAAACAACCACGCAAGTTGCAATCATCTCACATGCTAGTAAAGTAATGCTCAAATTACTCCAAGTCAGTCTTCAACGGTACATGAACCATGAAATTCCAGATGTTCAAGATGGATTTAGAGAAGGCAAAGGAATCAGAGATCAAATTGCCAGCATCCGTTGGATCATAAAAAAAAAAAAAAAAAAAACAAGAGTGTTCCGGAAAAAACATCTACTTCTGCTTTATTGACTATTATGCCAAAGCCTTTGACTGTGTAGATCACAATAAACTGTGGAAAATTATTCAAGAGGTGGTAATACCAGACCACCTGACCTGCTTCCTGAGAAATCTGTATTCAGGTCAAGAAGCAACAGTTATAACTGGACATGGAGCTACAGACTGGTTCTAAATCTAGAAAGGAGTACATCAAGGTTGAATATGGTAAGCATGCTTATTTAACTTATATGCAGAGTACATCATGAGAAACACTGGACTGGATGAAGCACAGGCTACAGTCAAGTTTGTCAAGAGAAATATCAATAACCTCAGATATGCAGATGATACCACCCTTATTGCAGAAAGCAAAAAAGAACTAAAGAGCCTCTTGGTGAAAGTGAAAGAAGAAAGTGAAAAAGTTGGCTTAAGACTCAGCATGCAGAAAACTAAGATCATGGCATCTGGTCCCATCACTTCATGTCACATAGATGGGGAAACAGTGGGAAAAGTGACAGACTTCATTTTTGGGAGCTCCAAATTCACTGCAGATGATACTGCAGCCCTGAAATTAAAAGATGCTTGCTCCTTGGAAGACAAGTTATGACCAACTTAGACAGCATATTAAAAAGTAGAGATGTTACTTTGCCAGCAAATTCCATCTAGTGAAAGCTATGGTTTTCCCAGTAGTCATGTATTGATGTGAGAGTTGAGCTATAAAGGAAGCTGAGCCCTGAAGAATTGATGCTTTTGAACTTTGGTGTTGGAGAGGACTCTTGAAGAGTCCCTTTGATAGGAAGGAGAACCAAGCAGTCCATCCTATAGGAAATCAGTCCTGAATATTCATTGGAAGGACTAATGCTGAAGCTGAAACTTCAATACTTCGGCCACTTGATGTGAAGAACTGACTCATTGGAAAAGAGCCCAATGCTGGGAAAGATCGAAGGCAGGAACAGAAGGGGACAATAGAGGATGAGATGGTTGGATGGCATCACTGACTCAATGGACATGAATTTTAATAAACTCCTTGACTTGGTGATGGATAGAGAGGCCTGGCGTGCTGCAGTATATGGGATCGCAAAGCATAGTACATGACTAAGCAACTGAACTGAAATGATAGGTTTTGAATTGTCATGTTTTAATTGTCATTTGATTTCCCTTTGATTTCTTCAGTAACCTGTTCGTTATTTAGAAATGTATTGTTTAATCTTCTTTTTGTGTTGTTTACAGTTTTGTTTTGTTTTTTAGTAAATGATATTAGTCTCACAGCATTGTGTTCTGTGCTTGATTAAAATTTTTTTAATTTAATTTTTTAATTAATTTAAATTAATTTAATTTTTTTTCCTTTACAATACTGTATTGGTTTTGCCATACATCAACATGAATCCACCATGGGTGTACATAAGTTCCCACTCCTGAACCCCCCTCCCAGCTACCTCCCCATAAATCAATAAATGCTTATATTCTTTATAAAGACATAATTGTCAAACTATTATAGGTCACAGTAAGAGAAGCACAATCTTTGTTTCTGAAAACAAAGATTCAAGCTCGTGTGTTTTCCAAAGTCATAAAGTTATAACACAAATAATTTTTCTGAAAAGAATGCTTCACCACCTCCTAGAACTTGCTCAAACTCATGTCCATCAAATTGGAGATGCCATTCAACTATCCCATCTTCTGTCATCCTGTTTTCCTCCTGCCTTCAATCTTTCCCAGCATCAGGGTCTTTTCCAATGAGTCAATTCTTCACATCAGGTGGCCAAAGTATTGGATCTTCAGCTTCAATATCATTCCTTCCAATGAATATTCAGGAATGATTTCCTTTAGGATGGACTGGTTTGATCTCCTTGCAGTCCAGGGGATTCTTAAGAATCTTCTCCAACACCACAATTCAAAAACATCAATTCTTTGGCATTCAGCTTTCTTTATGTTCCAACTCTCACATCCATACATTTCTACTGGAAAAACCATAGCTTTGACTAGATGGATCTTTGTCAGAAAAGTAAGGTCTCTGCTTTTTAATACTGTCTAGGTTGGTCATGGAGCTTTTCTTCCAAGTAGCAATCGTCTTAATTTCATGGCTGCACTCACCATCCGCAGTGATTTTGGAGCCCAAGAAAATAAAGTTTGTCATGGTTTCCATTGTTTCCCCATCTGTTTGCCATGAACTGATGGGACCAGATGCCATGATCTTTTTTTTTTTGAATGCTAAGCTTTAAGCCAGCTTTTTAACTCTCCTTTCACTTTCACCAAGAGGCTCTTTAGTTCCTCTTCACTTTTGCCCATAAGGGTGGCATCATCTGCACAGCTGAAGTTATGGATATTTCTCCCAGCAATCTTAATACAGCATAAATGTTTTTTATCCTTATTCTCTTAATACAGAATAAATGAGTCCATCCTTATTTAGCTGATAGCACTCTTTGGTGGATGGTTCAAAATACTGAGGCTGCATCTAATATATTGTTGCAGAATATGAGTTAAATAATAATGATAATAATAATGCACATTTTCCTCATTTTATTTGGTTTTGTTTTTCCTGCTATCTAGCTTCAATATCTGAAAATTCGTTTAGCTATCTCTTAGCTAAGCAAAGGTGTAGCAGAGTAATAATGTATGTGCTTACCAGAAAACCTCAAGCAGTGCATATGGCCCCCCTCTGAATTTAGAAGCAGAGAAGTAGTATTGCCTGAAACAGCCGTGGGCTGAAAGGCTCTGCTTTCTGGAATTCAAATAAGGAAAGTATAACTGATTTGAATATCCAATGCTCAAATCAATTAATTTTTTGATAAAAAGCTTTCAGCAACAGGAGTGTATAGAATTTACTCTCTTGCAGCAACATATATTTGCTAAAGTTACATACTATCTGGAGTGATGTATGTGCTACATATTTCCTAGAAAGCTGTGGCCATATGTATATGGGTGTTAAAGATGTTGATATTGGAAGAAGAGGCAATGGTACTCCCAGATGTTTTCTAACATCTTTCATTTGATTTCTATAAAGAAACCCTAAGGTTGTACCTTTGGGGTGTACCTTTACTCATTTCTCCTCCAGTTGTACCTGTATGAGAATTTGGGAGGATTCCAGCATCTTTTAGTTAAATTGCAATTAGATATTTACCTTACCATTTTGTATAAGCAATAATCATTGATTTAATGTAAATTCTTTCCAATGTATTCCTCTGCCTTCAAGCTCAAACATAAAGAGCCAAATTACTTCAAGGTGGAGCTCAATTCACAAAAAAATGAGCATAAGAAATTCTGCTGTAAAGGCAAATGGAAATGTCATGACCCCATGATATCCTCAAGGCCCTGTTAGAGGAAAATGTGGCTTAGACTACAGTCAAGAAATACATAGAGTCTCCACATATCAGTGATTCAATAACCTGTTTGGATTTTACTTTTAAATTAGTGACCATTTATATTACAATTCACTGGAGAGTGTTCTTTTGATGATCTCATCTCTATATAAGCAAGCTGCCATTCCACCCTACAAATCAGGCAATTAATAATCAGTAACACGAACAGAAGTCAAGTCAGACAGGGAGGAAGAAATATGATATGACGTCACTTATATGTAGAATCTAAAAAGTAATGATACAAATGAACTTACAAAAGAGAAAAAGACTCACAGACTTCTAGAATGAGCTTATGGTGGCCAGGGCGTTGGATTGGGGGAAGGGATAGTTAACAAGTTTGGAATGGACATGTACACTGCTATATTTAAAATAGATAACCAACTAGGCCGTACAGTATAACACATGGAACTCTGCTCAATGTTATGTGGCAGCCAAGATGGCAGGGGAGTTTGCGAGAGAATGGATACATGCATATGTATGGCTGAGTCCATTTGCTATTCAACTGAATCTATTTATTATGTTAATCAGTTATGTTGTTGTTCAGTCACTCAGTTGTGTCTGAATCTTTGCAACCCCATGGACTGCAGCACATCAGGCCTCCCTGTCCTTCACTACCTCTAGAGTTCACCCAAATTCATATTGACTGAATGGGTGATGCCACCCAAACATCCCATCCTCTGTTGTCCCATTCTCCTCCTGCCTTCAACCTTTCCAGCATCAGGGTCTTTTCCAATAAGACGGATCTCCGCATCAGGTGGCAAAGCTTTGGAGCTTCAGCTTCAGAATCAGTCCTTCTAATGAATATTCATGATTGATTTCCTTAAGGATTGACTGGTTTAATCTCCTTGCATTTCAAGGGACTCTCAAGAGTCTTCTCCAATACCACATTTCAAAAGTATCAGTTCATTAGTTCTCAGCCTTCTTTCGGAGAAGGAAATGGCAACCCACTCCAGTAATCTTGCCTGGAGAATTCTATGGACAGAGGAGCCTGGCAGGCTAGAGTTCACGGGTTTGCAAAGAGTCAGGCATGACTGAGCAACTTTCACTCACTCACTCAGCCTTCTTTATGGTCCAACTCTCACATCCATATGTGACTAATTGAAAAACCATAACTTTGACTATACTGACATTTGTCAGCAAAGTGATGTCTCTGCTTTTTAATATGCTGTCTAGGTGTGTTATACCTTTTCTTTCAAGGAACAAGCATCTTTTAATTTCAAGGCTGCAGTCACCATCCACAGTGATTGTGGGGTCACTTTTTCCATTTTTCCCTTTCTATTTGCCATGAAGTGATGGGACCAGATGCCATAATCTTAGTTTTCGAATGTTGAGTTTTAAGCCAGCTTTTTCACTCTTCTCTTTCACATTCATCAAGAGGCTCTTTCCTTCCTTTTCATTTTCGGATGTCATCTTCATACTTGAGGTTATTGATATTTCTCTCAGCAATCTTCACTAAAGCTTGTGCTTCATCCAGCCTGGCATTTCACACAGTGTACTCCTCATAGAAGCTAAATATGCAGGATGACAATACACAGCCTAGACTTACTCCTTTCCCAATTTGGAGCCAATCTGTTGTTCTGTGATCAGTTCTAACTGTTGTTTCTTGAACTGCATATAGGTTTCTTAGGAAACAGGTAAGGTGGTCTAACATTCCCATTTCTTTAAGAATTTTCCACAGTTATTTTTGATCCACACAAAGTCTTTAATGATGTGCAAATAGATGGGGTTTTTTTGTTTGTTTGTTTTTCTGGAATTCCCTTGCTTTTTCTATGATCCAGTGGATGTTGGCAATTTATTTCTGCTTCCTCTGCTTTTCTTAAATCCAGCTTTTACATCTGGAAGTTTTTGGTTCACATGCTGTTGAAGTCTAGCCTGAAGAATTTTGAGAATTACCTTGCTAGCATGTGAAGTGAGTATCATTGTGTGGTAGTTTGAACATTCTTTGGGACTGGAATGAAAACTGAGTTTTCCAGTCTTGTGGCCACTGCTGAGTTTTCCAAATTTGCTAGCATATTGAGTGCTTCACTTTCACATCATCATCTTTTAGGATTTGAAATAGCTCAGCTGGAATTCCATCACCTCCACTTGCTTTGATCATAGCAGTGCTTCCTAAGGCCCACTTGACTTCACACTCCAGGATGTTTGGTTCTAGGAATGGTCACACTATGGTGGTTATCCAGGTCATTAAGAGTTTTTGTGTAATTCTATGTATTTCTCCCACCTCTTAATATCTTCTGCTTCTGTTAGGTCCAAATCATTTTTGTCCTTTATTGCATCTATCTTTGCATGAAATATTCCTTTGGTGTTTTCATAAGAGGTTTCTAGTCTTTCCCATTCTATTATCTTCCTCTGTTTGCATTGTTCACTCAAGAAAGCTTTCTCATCTCTCCTTGCTATCCTTTCCAGTTCTGCATTCAGGTGGATATATCTTTCTTTTTATCCTTTGCCTTTTGTTTCTCTTCTTTTCTCAGCTGTTTGTAAGGTATCCTGGGACAACCTTTTGCCTTTTTGCATTTCTTATTTTAGGGGATGGTTTTGATCACTGCCTCCTGTACAATGTTGTGAACATTTGTCCATAGTTCTTCAAGCATTCTTTCTATCAGATCTAATCCCTTGAATCAAATTGTCACTTCCATTGTATATTCATAAGGGATTTGATTTAGGTTATACCCAAATGGCTTAGTGGATTTTCCTACCTTTATCAATTTAAGTCTGAATTTTGCAATAAGGATTTCATGATCTGAGCCACAGTCAGCTCCTGGTCTTTTTTTTTTTTTTTTTTTTTGCTGATTGTATCTTCATCCATACCTTCTCCATCTTCAGCTGCAAAGAATAGAATCAATCTGATTTTGATATTGACTACCTGGTGATGTCTACGTATAGAGTAGTCTCTTATTTTGTTGGAAGAGGGAATTTGCTATGACCAGTTTGTTCTCTTGGCAAAATTCTTTTAGCCTTTGCCCTGCTTCATTTTGTATTCCAGGGCCAAATTTGCCTGTTACTCCAGGTATCTCTTGACTTCTTAGTTTTGCATTCCAGTCCCCTACATTAAAAGGACATCTTTTTTTGGTGTTAGTTATAGAAGGTCTTGTAGGGCTTCATAGAACTGTTCAACTTCAGCTTCCTCAGCAATAGTATTGGGCCATAGATTTGAATTACTGTGACATTGAATGCTTTGCTTTGGAAATGAACTGAGATCATTCTGTCATGTTTGAGATTGCACTCAAATACTGCATTTCAGGCTCTAGTTGGCTATGAGGGTTACTCCATTTCTTCTAAGGTATTTTTATCCACAGTAGTAGATAAAATGATCATCTGAATTAAATTCTTCCTTTCCAATCCATTTTAGTTCACTGATTCTTAAAATGTAGTAATTCACTCTTGCCATCTCCTGTTTGACCACTTTCAATTTATCTTGATTCATGGAGCTAACATTGCAGGTTCCTATGCAATATTGTTCTTTTCAGTATCAGACTTTACTTTCACCACCAGACATATCCAGAGCTGGGCATCATTTCCACTTTAGCTCAACCTCTTCATTCCTTCTGGAGCTATTTCTCCATTCTTTTGTAGTAGTGTATTGGACACTTACCAACATGGGGGGGGGGAGTTCATCTTTTAGTGTCATATCTTTTTGACCTTTTCATATTGTTCATGGGGTTCTTAAGGCAAGAACGCTGAAGTGGTTTGCTATTCCCTTCTCTAGTGGTCTGTGTTTTATCAGAACTTTCCACCATGACCCATCCATCAACTATACCTCAATACAAAATAAGAAAGTTTAAAAAATAAATAATACACAATTGAAGAACAAAATGAGATGAGATGGTCCCAAGTATGGGAACATTGGCATTCCCTATCAATTACCTCCTGTCTTTGGAGTAGGGAATGGCAACCCTTTTGAATATTCTTGCCTGGGAAATTTCATAATGGAGCCTGGTGGGCTATAGTCCATGGGGTCACAAAGAGTTGGACATAACCTAGTGACTGAGCATGCATTATTGTCTTTCACATTAATCAACTAGATTTCTGTTATCCTAGTTATTATGATTTGCTGAAGAGGGAGAATTATTTGGGACCAAAAGATGCAGGGAAATGTGAAGCTCTTATCTTAGAGTTTGATTTAAATATAAGTTTTTCAAATACTTAAAAAAATAATACAATTAATTTTTAAACAAAAAAATATATTTACACTTTTTGCTGACAGATCTCATTAAACTTTATTTAGGAGCAAACAATGTAGTTATAATATTTATCTCTGACTACAATAAGAAAACAATAGCAGCTTTTATCCCTAATTATGGATTATGATGCTTTCTTTTTTCAAAAACCAAAATCAGATGTTTGCTTTTAAAATGCCTTAATTTTTAATGCTTAAATTAAGAATGCATCAAGATATAAGCTACTGTGTCAGGAGGGAAGCACAATCAGTATTTAGAGAAACAAATGAGCAAAACAGGATGATTATTCCAATTAGCAGAAAAAAACTTTGCTAAAGCACTTATTCTCATTTTATATGCTATATTACAACTTTGCATTGAATAAATTTAAAAATACAGTTTTAAAAAAATCCATGAACCGCTTAAGATATAGGCTAATTAAGTGGCTATTGTTCAGGAAATGGTCTTTACATATGAGTAAAATGAAGCTGCCCAGGAAATGCCACTATGAAAGTAGTCATTTATCATGATTGAAACAAAAATTAGTCTAGCAAGAAGATCATACAATTATTCTCTTTTTGAATGAATAGCTAGTTTTTAAAAGGCCTTACCTAACATTGCAATAAGGTTTTAAGCAGCAATTTTCTTAGTGATATTATTTATCATTTGAAGCACATTTTCTCAGTGAAGTTCTATAGAAAATATAATTTCTTTTTTAAATCAAAAGTGAGTTGCATGTCTAAATGTACTTCTAATCAGTTATTAGGTGAGTAAGACAAGTTTTAAGATCATAAGTCCAGCTCATAAATATATTTTGATATTTAAAATTTGTTATAATTTTATTAATTTTAGATCCTAGGAATAAAATAAAAGCTTTTGAACTTAAATGATAATGCATTAATGAATAGAATTTCAAACACCAAAATTTTCTACTGAGATTTAAAACTAAATTTATAAATTAAACTTAATGGTGTAACCCCTCCATTTTATGAAGGTCACTGGGTTGTCTATATTTGGAAGTACCTGTCAGAATGCTGATATCATGACTATGCCTTTTCAGACAAAAAGAGAGTTTCCTTAAAACTTAGTGATGCTCTCTAGGATACTTAAAGAATAAACAAATAGAGGTGAACAATGTGATAACCAAAATAAAAAATACATTAGAAAGTATAAATCACAAAATAAATGAGATAGAAGAACAAATAAGTGACATGGTTGACAGGGTGGTGAAAATCACTTCCCCAACAGGAAAAAAAGAAAGAAAGAAAAGAAAAAGAATGAAAACAAATGAAGAAAGTCTGAGAGACCTCCGGGACAATACCAAGTGCACCAGCATGCATTCACATTATAGGGGTCCCAGAGGGGAGAGCAAGAGAGAGAGAAAGAGACTGACAAAATATTTGAAAAGATTATAACTGGAAATTTTGCTAACGTGAGAAAAGAAACAGTCATTCAAGTCCAGGAAATACAGAGATCCCCATATAGGTAAATCTAAGGAAAAATATGCTGAGACACAAACTAATCAAACTGACAGAAATTAAAGACAAGAAAAGTACTAAAAGCACAAAAGAAAAGCAACAAATAAACATACAAGGGAATCCTCATAATGGAATCAGCTGATTTTTCAACAGAAACTCTGCAGGCTAAAAGGGAGTGGCACAACACATTTAAATGGATGAAAGAGGAAAACCTACAGCCAGGAATACTACACCCAGCAAGGATCTCATTCAGATTTGACAGAGAAATCAAAAAGCTCACAGACAAGCAAAAACTAAGAGATATCAGCACCACTAAACCAGATTTAAAACAAATCTTAAAGGAACTTCTCTAGGCAGGGAAGAAAAGGCTGTAACTAGAAACAAACAAAAAATATGAATGGGAAAGCTCACTGGTAAGGCAAACAAAAAGTAAAGATAGGAGATCATCCACATACAAATATGATATCAAAACCGTCTATTATGGTAAGATACAAATGCAGGATATTGGAAATATATTGGAATTTAAGAGACCAGCAACTTAACATCACTTGTCTATATGCAACCATTCACTTCTCCAGAGGATCTTCCTGACCAAGGGATCAAATCTGGGTCTTCTGAATTGCAGGGAGATTCTTTAGCATCTGAGAAGGGAAGCCATATATATATATATATATATATATATATATATATATATATATATAACTATTCCAAAACTTCTTGGGAACCACAAACCAAAAATCTACAGTAGATACAAACAGCCACACAGAAAAAGCAATACAAAAACAACACTAGTCATCAAATTATAAAAGAAGTGAACAAAATGGGAAGGGAAGAAAAGTGAAAACAAATCCAAAACAATTAACAAAATGGCAATAAGAACATTCAAATCAATATTAACCTTGAAACTAAATGGTTAAATGCTCTTTTTGTTCAAAAAACAAAGACTGATTGAATGAATACAAAAATAAGACTGTTATATAAAGTGTCTACAGAGACCTAATTTAGATTTAGGGACAAACAAACTGAAAGTGAAGGGATGGAAAAATTAAAATCAAAATAAAGCTGGAGTAGTAATACTTATATCAGACAAAAGAGACTTTTTTAAAAAATAATAAATTTATTTTAATTGGACAATAATTACTTGACAATATTGTGACAGCTTTTGCCATACATCAACATGAACTGGCCAAAAGTATACATGTGTTCCCCCATCCTGAACCCACCTCCCACCTCCCTTCTCACTCTATTCCTTTGGGTTGTCCCAGAGCACCAGCTTTGGATGCCTTAATTCATGCATCGAACTTGCACTGGTCATCTGTTTTACACATGGTAATGTACATGGTTCAGTGGCATCCTCTCAAATCATCCCACCCTCGCCTTCTCCCATTGAATCGAAAGTCTGTTTTTTACATCTGTGTCTCCTTTGCTGCCTGGCACATAGGATTGTTGTTATTATCTTTCTAACTTCCGTATATATGCATTAATATACAGTATTTGTCTTTTTCTTTCTGACTTACTTCACTCTGTATAATAGGTTCCAGGCTCATCTGCCTCAGTAGAATGGACTCAAATGCATTCCTTGTTACAAATGAGTAATATTTTATTGTGTATATGTACCACAACTTCCTTATCCATTCAGTTGCCAATGGACATCTAGGTTGCTTCCATGTCCTAGCTATTATAAATAGTGCTGTCATGAACATCAGGGTACATGTGAGACTTTAAAATAAAGTCCTTTACAAAAGACAAGAAGGAAATTATGCAACGATCAAGAGATAAATCCAAAAAGAACATAGAGCAATTGTAAATATATATGCACCCAATAGAGGACCACCTCAACATATGAAGCAAGTGCCAATAGTTAAACAAGGAGAAATAACCCCCAACCCTCATCAATGGATGGATCATTCAGACAGAAAATCAATAAGGAAACGCAGGCCTTAAATAGGACATTAATCCAAGTGAACTTAAATTATATTTATATGGCATTCCATCCAAAAGCAATAGAATATACTATCTTTTCAAGTGCACATGGAAGTTACTCCAGGATATAACATCTTGGGCCATAAATCAGACCTTGGTAAAATTAAGAAAATAGAAATAATATTAAGCACCTTTTCCAACCACAACACTATGAGATTAGAAATCAATTACAGGAAAAAATGTTTAAAAAATAAACAAACATGAATGCTACAACTATTTTACCAAACACTGTAGAAATCAAAGAGGAAATTAAAAAATTACCTAAAGGCAAATGAAAACAAAAATGCAGCAATTCAAAACCCAGGGGATGCAGAAAAAGCAGTTTTAAAGGGAAAATTTATAGCAATACAATCTTATCTTTGGAAACAAGAAAAAGTTCAAATAAACAGCCTAACATTACATCTAATGAAACCAGAGGAAGAAAAATGAACAAAACCCAAAGTTAATAGAATAAAATAGGTCATAAGATCAGAGCAGCTATAAATAAAATAGATGAAGAAAACAATAGAAAAAAACAATGAAACTAAAAGCTGATTCTTTGAAAAGGTAAACAAAGTTGGTAAGTCTTTAGTCTCATCAGGAAAAAAAAAAGAGGGATCAAATCAATAGAACTGAAATATAAAAGAAGTTACAGCAGATGTCACACAAATGCAAAGGAGCAGCAGAAAAAATAACAAACAACTATATACAAATAAAACAGACAACTTAGAAGAAATGGAAAAATTCCTAGAAAAGTACAACTTTCCAAGACTGAACCAGGGAGAAGTAGAAAATATGAACAAACAAATCACAAGTGCTGAAATTGAAACAGTGATTTAAAAATTCCCAACAAACAAAAGTTCAGGACCAGAAGACCTTTCAGGTGAATTTTATCAACATTTAGTTAACGCCTATCCTTCTGAACAGTGTCCAAGAAATTTCAGAGGAAGGAAGACTCCCTTGCTCATTGTAGGAGGCCATCATTACCCTGACCCAAAACAAGCAAAGATACAACAGTAAAATACATGTGTGTGTGTGTGTGTGTGTGTGTGTGTGTGTGTGTGAGATTGATAAGCATAGACACAAAAATCCTCACCAAAACACTAGCATTCTAATTCCAATAATACATTAAAAAGATCTTACACCATGATCAAATGGGACTTATCCCAGAGATGCAAGTATTCTTTGGTAATGTTAGTCACTCAGTCATGTCCAACTCTGTGTTTCCATGGGCTATAGCCTATGAGGCTCCTCTGTCCATGGAATTCTCCAGGCTAGAATACTCGAGTGGATAACCATCCCCTTCTCCAGGGAATCTTCCCAAACCAGGGCTCAAACCAAGATCTCCTGCATTGCAGGTGAATTATTTACCATCTGAGCCACCAGGGAAGCTCAATTCTTTAATATCTGCAAATTAATCAGTGTGGCAGACAACATTGACAAAGTGAAGAATAAAAATCAAGATCCTCTCAATAGACGCAGAAAAAGTTTTGACAAAATTCACCATACATTTATGACAGTATCCCTCCAGAAACTGAGCATATAATAAAGACCATATATGAAACCTACAGGGAATATTCTTCTCAAAGGTGAGAAGCTGAAAGCATTCCCTCTAAATTCAGGAACAAGGGAAATATTTTTTCACTTGTATTCACCATAGTTTGGAAGTCCTACTTGTATAAATCAGAGCAGAAAAAAATAAATAAAAAGAATACAAATTGGAAAAGAAGAAAAACTGTCACTGTTTGCAGATGACATGATACTACATATAGAAAATCCTAAAGATGCTACCAGAAAACTGCTAGAGCTTATCAAAGAATTTGTTAAAGTTGCAGGATATAAATTTTATATACAGAAATCTCTTGGATCCCTATATACTAACAACAAAAGATAAGAAAAAGAAATCAAGGAAACAATCCCATTCTCAATTCCAACAACAACAACAACAAAAAGAAAAAAAAACCATAGAAGTAAAAAACTTGTTTTCAGAAAATTATGAGATGCTAGTGATAAGAACTGAAGATGACACAAACAGATGAAATGATATGCCACATTCTTGCATTGGAAGAATCATTATTGTCAAAATTACTAAACTATCCAAGGTAATCTACAGACTCGATGCAATTTCTATCAAATTATCAATGGCATTTTTCACAGAATTGGATAGAACAAAAAATAAATACAATTTGTATGGAAACACAAAAGATTCTGTATAGCCAAAGCAATCCTGAGAAAGAAAACTGTATCTGGAGGAATCAGGGTTCCTGAGTTCAGACACAAAGCTACAGTCATAAAGCAGTATGATACTGAGCAGAAACAGAAATATAGTTCAGTAGGATAGGATAGAAAGCCCAGAATTAAACCCACACAGCTATGGCCAATCAACCTATGGTAAAAGAGGCAAGAATAAACAGTGGGTAAAAGACAATCTCTTCAATAAGTGGTCCTGGAAAAACTAGAGCTACAAGTAAAAGAATGAAATTAGGATATCCTCTAACACCATGCACAAAAATAAATTAAAGTGGATCACAGCTTTAAATGTAATGTTGGACACTATTAAAACAATTAGATTAAAACATAGGCAGAATACTTTTTGACATAAATCCCAGCACTATCTTTTTGGATCCATGTCCTAGAATAATGAAAATGAAAACAAATATAAACAAAGAACTACCTTATTATCCAGCAATTCCACTCCTGAGTATACATGCAGAGAAAGTTATAATTCAAAAGATGCATGCACCCTAATGTTCATTTCAGCACTACAGTACAATAGCCAAGAAATGGGAGCAACCAAAATGTCTGTCCATTGGCAGATAAATGGATAAATAAGGTGTGGTACATATAGAAATTGAAAACCTCTTAGCCATTAAAAAATAATGAAATAATGTCTTTTGTAGCAACATAGATGGACCTAGATATTATCATAGTATGTAAGTCAGATAGAAAAAGAAAATATCATATGATGTCACTTATCTGTGGAATCTAATTTTTAAAAAATTATATAAATGAACTTAACTACAAACAGAAACAGATTCACAGATTTTGGAAACAAATTTAAGTTTACCAAAGGGGAAAGTTGAGAGGAAGGGATAAATTCAGAGCATAGGATTAACATACATACGCTGCTGCTGCTGCTAAGACACTTCAGTCGTGTCTGACTCTGTGAGACCCCACAGACGGCAGCCCACCAGGCTTCTCTGTCCCTGGGACTCTCCAGGCAAGAACACTGGAGTGGGGTTGCCATTTCCTTCTCCAATGCAGGAAAGTGAAAAGTGAAAATGAAGTCGCTCAGTCGTGTCCGACTCCTGGACACCCCGTGGACTGCAGCCCACCAGGCTCCTCCATCCATGGGATTTTCCAGGCAAGAGTACTGGAGTGGGGTGCCATCGCCTTCTCCGATATATAAAATAGATAACCAACAAGAACAAGTATAGCACAGGAAGTCTACTTAATATTCGGTAATAATCTATATGGGAAAAGAATCCAAAAGAGAAGAAGCATATGTGTAGGCATAACTGAATCAATATACTGTAAACCTGAAACTAACATTCTAAATCAACTGGACTCCTTTTTTTTTTTTTTTTCCACAAAATTATCAATGCTCTGATAAAATTTGTCTTGACAAACATATTTTTCAGTGCTTATTGTAGAAGTGCATTGAGTATCAGAAGTTGACCAGGGGAAAAGAGAGGTACAGAACTATAGAATACTGACCATAATTTTTCTTACCCAGTGAGAAAAATTAAAGTTGTTTTTAGATTCCACATTAAACTCAAGTGTTGTTGCTATCATTCAGTCATCCTGCTGTGTCCAATTCTGTGACCCCATGGACTGCAGCACCCTAGGCTTCCCTGTCCCTCACCATCTCCTGGTGTTTGCCTAAGTTCATGTTCATTGCATTGTTGATGCCATCCAGCCATCTCATCCTCTGACACCCTCTTCTCCTTCTGCCCTTGATCTTTCCCAGCATCAAGGACTTTTCCAATGAGTCATCTGTTCACATCAGATCACCAAAATAATGGAGCTTCAGCATCAGCATCAGTCCTTTTAGTGAATATTCAGCGTTGATCTCCCTCAAGATGGACAAGTTTAATCTCCTTGCTGTCCAAGGGACTTTTCGGAGTATTTTCCAGCACCACAATTTGAAGGCATTGGTTCTTTGGTGTTCTGCCTTCTTTACAGCCCAGCTCTCAAGTATACGTTTATTAGAAAAGAGAGGTATTCTGATACAATTTCCAAATTAGCTCGCAGCAAGCAAAAATAATGACTATACAGAAATAACGACTAAAATAACAATTCCTAATCTTTGTTTCAGGTCTTCTTTCGACTCTTAAAAATTGTGTACAAAATGTGTGTGTGTGTGTGTGTGTGTGTGTGTGTGTGTGTGTGTGTGTGTGTTCAGAGAGAGTTCAGAGCTCCAGTTAAGTTTTCTAAGAGAAATACTACCACTCTCACCACAATATACCTCTGAACTAGGTATAGAACATTAGCCAAAAAGTAAATACTTGCTTTTGATATAACGGGGAAAGCATGGGTGAAATCAGGCAGAATTCATCCTCTGCCCCCAGCTCCACAGTTTTAAAATAATGAGCTATTCACTTCTTCTCAGGGTCTCCAGTGCAGAACCTGCTAGCACCTATGATGTCGTTATGAGTATTGTAAAAAGGAGCATTTTTTCTCCCCAACTGAGGCAAGCCCATGGCAAGAACAGAATGGAATTCATCTCAATGGGACTAATTTTCTGTGGGATAAAACCTATATGGCCATTATTAGTAACAGGAGAATAATTTATTCAAAATACTTTTATTAAGTGTTGGGCTCAGTCTTAAGTATTGAGGAGGCAGATGTCAACAAATTAGGCAAAAGGACTTGCTGTCTTGGAGCATATATTCTGGGTAGTGATAGTAGGTTGAGGGACACGGTAGTCAATTGTTAATAAGGGATAACGTTTAAAGAATGTCCTGAAAAAATAGAGGGCAAAAGAGAGTTTGCAATCGACTAACATTTTCTTTGGCATATAATAGGGACATGGAGATAGTGTTTTATATTTTGAAATCGTAATATAGAATATTATTGGAGAATAGGATGTGTCGATTCTAAGAAATGCAGAGTGTTCTCATATGCTGGCCATGCTCCTCTATTCATGGAGTTCTCTAGGCAAGAATACTGGCATGGGTAGTTATTCCCTTCTCCAGGGGATCTTTCTGACCCAGGGATTGAACCCAAGGCTGCTGCACTGCAGACAGATTTTTTGTATGGTCTGAGCCACCAGGGAGGTCCTACTACTACATTGCAGGTTGTTTTAAAATCATTAAAATGACACAATGCTCTATATTACAGCCTATATACAATTCAAAATGACACTTTCGACCTTTCATACTTTGCCTCTGGAGTTAGCTAGTTCCACCATAGGAAACAGGATTCTGAATCTGTGTTCAGAAAGTAGAATGGACTCATATTCTAACACATTATCTTCCTCAGTCCTATTGACAGCACGGCCAGGCTGGTAGACAAATGGGCAATATCTTCTAGGATAAGGCAAGAAGGTATTTAATAGAACTGTCACTCATTTTTACAAGAGAAGAGAAGTGGATGAAAAAACTTGTTCACTATTCCTTGAAACTATTATTTACTTAAGACTATAAAACTCTAGCCCTATCTTATGAAACAGAGGATGAGATGATAAAAGAGGATGAAATGGTTGGATGGTATCACTGACTCAACGGACATGAGTTTGAGCAACCTCCGGGAGCTGGTGATGGACAGGGAAGCCTGGCTTGCTGCAGTCCATGGGATCCCAAAGAGTTGGACACGACTGAGTGACTAAACTGAACTGATCTTATGAAACAAATTTGCGTGCTAGCAGATTTACAAAAGAATCCACCTGCCAGTGAAGGAGATGCTGAAGATGCAGTCTCAATCCCTGAATCAGGAAGATACCCTGGAGGAGAAAATGACAACTCATTCCAGTATTCTTGTCTCAGAAAACCCGTGCACAGAGGAGCCTAGAGGGCTACAGCCCATGGAGTGGCAGGAGTTGGACATGACTGCCTGACTCAGCACACACACAGATTTATAGGCAGAGGTGAATGCTCATTTCTTATTTTTCACAACAAAAAAGAGGGTGTGTCAGTCAATACTTCTATTTCTACTTCTCTTGGAAGCTCTGCAGGAAACAAAGAGATTCACATTCACATTAAGTTACAAACTTTGCCATATCACTGAGACACAGTTGGAAATGAAGAAGAAAAGAAGCAGATCTCTTCCATTACATTATTAGCTTCTATCTTGGAGCTCTAACTGTAATTTGATTCTTTTCTGGGAAGGAAAGGAAAATAATTGCACCATTCTGGTTCATTTAAAGAGATATTTTGTTCACAAAATGAGACTTCATAAGTATCTCTGTTTACTGTCCAAATCCCAGAGTAACAATAAAATTATGGTTATAGATATGCATTGGCCATTCTGATGACACTCTGACTTCCCAGCAGAGCTAACTGCATTTTTCCTCCGTAATGACTCTCTACCTCTTCTACCATTTTATCTCAGAAATCTTTATTTTTTGTTAATTTAATTTATTATTACTTTAAAAGGTATTTTAGAGCATATCATTATTTTGGAATGCATTTTATACTCTTATTGAATTAGAATTGGTTAACAATGTTGTATTAGTTTTAGGTATACAGCACAGTGATTTGGATATACATATATATGGGTTTCCCTGGTGGCTCATACAGTGAAGAGTCTACCTGCAATGTGGGAGACCAGGGTTTGATCACTGGGTCAGGAAGATGCCCTGGAGAAGGAAATGGCAACCCATTCCAGTATTCTTGCCCAGAAAATCCCATAAACAGAGAAGCCAGGCAGTCTACAGTCCATGGGGTTCCAAAGAGTTGGACATGGCTGAGCAACTTCTCTATTTAGCCTCTCTCTCTCTCTCTCTCTCTCTCTCTCTATATATATATATATATATATATATATATATATATATACATACATGTACATACATATATTCCTTATAAGATTCTTTTCCCTTACAGGTTATAGTAAAATACTGAGTACTGTCCCCTATGATATAGAGTAGGTCTTTACTGGCTATCTACTTTATATATAGTAGTGTGTATATGTTAATCACAAGCACCTAATTTATCCTCCTCTCTCTAAACTTTGATAACCATAATTCTGTTTCCCATTGCTGTGGATATATTTTTGTTCTGTAAATAAGTTCATTTGTATCTTTCTTTTAGATTCTACATGTAAGGAAAATCATATGATATTTGTCTTTCTCTGGATTACTTCACTTATTATGATAAGCTTTATGTTCATCCTTGTTGTTGCAAATAGCATTATTTCATTCTCATGCCTGAGTATTTTATACGTATACCACAGCTTCTTTATCCACTCACCTGTCAAAGGACATACAGGTTGCTTGCATGTCTTCTTGGCTATGGTAAATAGAGCTGTAATGAGAATTGTGTTGCCTGTATCTTTTCAAATTATAATTTTCTCTAGATAGATATCCAAGAGTTGAATTCCTGGGCCATATGGTAACTCCATTTTTAGTTTTGTTTGTTTGTTTTTAACAAGGAGATCAAACAAGTCAATCCTAAAAGAAATCAACCCTAAATGTTCATTGAAAGGACTGATGATGAAGTTGAAGCTCCAGTATTTTGAGTACCTGATGTGAAGAGCTGACTCATTGGAAAAGACCCCGATACTGGGAAAGATTGAGGTCAGGAGGAGATGTGTGGATGGCATCATGGACTCAACAGATATGAGTTTGAGCAAACTTCAAGAGGTAGTAAAGGATAGGAAAGCCTGGCATTCTGCAGCTTATTTTTGTACATGCTGTTAGAGATTTTTCTAAGTTCATTCTTTTACATATATCTGTCCAGTTTTTCCCTCACCATTTGTTAAAAAGACTGTCTTTTATCCACTGTATATTTTTCCTCTTTTGCTGTGGATTAATTGGCCATAGGTGCATGGGTTTATTTCTTGGCTTCTTATCTTATTCTATCAATCTGTATGTCTATTTTTTGTCAGTACCATACTGTTTTCCTTATCATAGCTTTGTAGTATGGTTTGATATCAGGAAGCCTAATTCTTCCAGCTCCATTTTTTTCCTTTCAGGGTTGCTTTTTTTTTTCCTTTCAGGGAGGTCTTTTAAAAATGTCTTTAAAATCTCCTAGAATCTGGCTGTCCCAAACTTTCCTCCAGGTGGTTATTCAATTAAATAAAAAACTTATTGTTCATCTATTATGTACAAGACATTCTGAGAGATAGATTGATAGAGAAACAACATGACTTTTGGCTTAGCAATGCTTACAACCTTCTCTCTTGGTCTAGATGCTTAAATTTTTCCAAAATTATAATTGTCTTTTGTCTACAAGAAATGAAATACAATCAGATTTTAGACTTGTGAAAGTATATGATGACATTGTTTAATTTCTCAAAAACATTTCACTGGTTATATTTTATAAATCAGACAAGTACAGTAATTTATATTAGACAACATCCATTATTTTGATATGGCCTATCTATTAGTGGACCATCTAAATTTCCCTTGGAAATCAGTTTGTCAACCACATGTGTGAAGTCATATATAAAATTAGAACTTCAGTTTAGTGTTAGTTTATTTGGAACCTATAAATATTTAACTTTCTAAATAAACATGCGCTCATTTGCTCAACTGTAGAAAAATGATAGAGACACAGATAGATAAAAGATAGATAAACAGAGAGGAAGAGAGAAAGAAGGGGCTTCCCTGGTGGCTCAGATGGTAAAAAATCTGCCACTATGCAGGAGACCTGGGTTTGATCCCTGGTTTGGGAAGATCCCTCGGAGAATGGAAAGGCAATCCATTCCAATATATTCTCCTGGAGAATTTCATGGACAGCAGGCCTTGGTGAGGTACACTCCATGGGTTCTCAAAGAATTGAAAATGACTAAGCAGAAAGACACATTTTTTTGTCTGCTAGGAAGCATACTAGGAACTATAGATACAAAGCTATGAAGCCTTTATGGATTTTTGTAGTGCATGTATTGAGAGTCTTTTTCCCTGAAATTACATTTAAAATATAGACCAATACATTTAGTAGAAGGATAATGGCTGAGGGGGGTCCTGGGAGACACAGTTGAGTGGGGAGCAGTGTGCAAAGCCAATCTTAACTGCATTTCAATATTTTGCAACTTCGGTTTAACTTTACCATCTTCAAGATGCAACAAATTTAAGTTTAATGTGGAGATTAGAGGAGACTGACCAGGAGCTGAGAAGTGGATGGAGAGTTGGCCTCAGAACACAGAGATCAGCCCTGAAACATTGAAGTGGGGGTGCTGAGTCCAGGATCCCAGACTGCCAGAGACCGCCTAACCCAGGGGGTATTAATTACTGACAGCTTCCATAAAAGCCTACACCTGTACACAGATTTGTATCACCCAGTTTCCAATGCATTCACAGCAGGACACCTCACCCAAACAACAACAAAAATGCAAAAAGAACCATTAGCATACAGAAATCACACAGACACTCCAAAATATACCACTTCACATAGCCTAGCCTTTCCCATTAGGGAAAAAAAAAATTAACATTCTCCTACTAGAACACAGGAACAAGTCACCCCTAAACAGATCAACACAAACCATTGAGCCAAAGACAATGAAGACAAAAACTAGAAAGAATGAATTTTACCCTAATATCTAGGAAAAGGAGACCTCAAACAGACCAAATTTTGTGTGTGGTCGGGGGCAGGGGTTGGAGGTGAAAATACAAGAAATACAGCACAAATGAAGGAACAAGGAAGAAACTTACAAGAACAAATAAACAAAGAGGAAATAGCAAATACTACCTGGAAAAAAAAAGCCTTCCTTAGTGATCAATGCAAAGAAATAGAGGAAAACAACAGAATGGGAAAGACTAGAGATCTCTTCAAGAAAATTAGAGATACCAAGGGAGAACATTTCATGCAAAGATGGGCTCGATAAAGGACAAAGATGGTATGGACCTAACAGAAGCAGAAGATATTAAGAAGAGGTGGCAAGAATACACAGAAGAACTGGACAAAAAAGAGCTTTACAACCAAGACAATCATGATGGTATGATCACTCCTCTAGAGCCAGACATCCTGGAATGTGAAGTCAAGTGGGTCTTAGAAAGCATCACTACGAACAAAGCTGGTGGAGGTGATGAAATTCCAGTAGAGCTATTTCAAATCCTGAAAGATGATGCTGTGAAAGTGCTGCACTCACAGCAAATTTGAAAAACTCAACAGTGGCCACAGGACTGGAAAAGGTCAGTTTTCATTCCAATCCCAAAGAATGCTCAAACTACCACACAATTGCACTCATCTCACATGCTAGTAAAGTAATGCTCAAAATTCTCCAAGCCAGACTTCAGCCACATGTGAACCGTGAACTTCCTGATGTTCAAGCTGATTTTAGAAAAGGCAGGGGAACCAGAGTTCAAATTTCCAACATCCGCTAGATCATGGAAAAAGCAAGAGAGTTCCAAAAAAACATATATTTCTACTTTATTGACTATGCCAAAGCCTTTGACTGTGTGGGATCACAATAAACTGTGGACAATTCAGAAAGAGATGGGAATACCAGAGCACCTGACCTGCCTCTTGAGAAACCTATATGCAGGTCAGGAAGCAACAGTTAGAACTGGACATGGAACAACAGACTGGTTCCAAATAGGAAAAGGAATACATCAAGGCTGTATATTGTCACCCTGCTTATTTAACTTATATGCAGAGGACATCATGAGAAACGCTGGGCTGGAAGAAGCACAAGCTGGAATCAAGATTGCTGGGAGAGATATCAATCACCTCAGATATGCAGATGACATCACCCTTTGGCAGAAAGTGAAGAGGAACTAAAAAGCCTCTTGATGAAAGTGAAAGAGGAGAGTGAAAAAGTTGGCTTAAAGCTCAACATTCAGAAAGAGTCTCCTAGTGAGGGTGAAAGAGGAGAGTGAAAAAACTGACTTAAAACTCAACATTCAAAAAAGTAAGATTATGGCATATGGTCCCAGTACTTCATGGCAAATAGATGGGGGAAAATGGAAACAGTTGAGAGACTTTATTTTGGGGGCTCCCAAATCACTGTGGACCCTGATTGCTGCAATGAAATTAACAGACACTTCTTGGAAGAAACAGTATAACAAACCTAGACAGCAATTTCCATCTAGTCAAAACTGTGCTTTGTCCAGTAGTCATGTATGAATGTGAGAGTTTCACCATAAAGAAGGCTGAGTGCTGAAGAACTGATGCTTTTGAACTGTGGTGCTAGAGAAGCTTTTGAGAGTCCCTTGAACAGCAAGGAGATCAAACCAGTAAATGAAATCAATCATGAATATTCATTGTTAAGACTGATGCTAAAGCTGAATCTCTAATACTTTGACTACCTGATGCGAAAAGCTGACTCACTGTAAATGACCCTGATGTTGGGAAGGATGAAGTCAGAAGGAAGGGGACAATGGAGGAAAAGATTGTTTGATGGCGTCACTGACTCAATGGACATGAGTTTGAGCAAATTCTGGGAGATGGTGAAGGACAGGGAAGCCTGGCAATGTGCAGTCTATGAAGTCATAAAGAGTCAGACACAACTTAGCAACCAAACTGAACTTAACTGAACTGAGTCTCTGCCCTTGGCTATAGTTGCACCTTGTTCTTTAGTTTGTTTCTTTTTTTCTTTTTTCCATACCACTATCCTTTTCATCTTCATCATCTGTAATTCCATATCTAAACATCCGTCAAAATGCTGCTGTAAACTCACTCTTCTATAATATTTTACAAAGAATCTGAATTGTAAGAATATCTATCTGATGTAATTGTGCATGATACCTTGTCTGAATCTCTTATGATAATATCCACTTCAAGTACATTGTAACTTTATTTACATTTGGAATTATCTCTGTTAGATTGTATACTCTCTCAAAATACAATTTGCATCTGATCCACTCAGAACTCCTTGATTTGGAAAGTGCTCAATAAATATTTCTTGTTGGAGTCAGTGATACAAAGTGCACTTTTGGTTGCCTAAAAATTGCCTGAGGAGACTTAAAGATTTCTGCGGCCCACACAAGAGATCCAAGTTTAGTAGTTCTAGGCTCAGCTACAATAATTTTGGTTGTGCAGGTCTACAAGCCAAAGATTATTCATTACTAGCCCTGACACACACCCGGAGAGACACAATATTTGAGGATGGGTTTAGAGTCATAACATTTTCCTTAAAGAGAGGGGTATAGACTGTAGGCTAACACTAGCTCCATCTGAGCAAGAAATTATTTGGGGAATAATAGCAATGGTATAAACTAGCCCTTGTGGTGGAAGAAATAAAACACTGTATACCATGGTTTTCTCTGGGAAGTACATAGAAGGTACTTTCTCTTTATACATGTAGGTTAGGCAAAATTAGATTTTTTCAGCTGATCTTGGAGTACAACTGATATGAGACAGACTTACGGGAAAAAAAAACATATATGTTTCATGAGACATGAGACCTTGTACGGAAATGAATATTTGACAACACGGAAAAACCTGTATTATTTTATATTAGGTTGAACAAAGAGATGACATTGTGGAAAATGACGCAACTGTGTGTGGAATCTAAAAGAAGAGAACTATTTTAACAAGATCTGCTTGCACAGAATTCTCTCCATTGTGACTCCTCATAGAAAAATATTACTTTTATATTTCACATGGGAGTTTTAATCTAAAGTTTTCGGGTAGAAAAGGGAATATCCTTAGAATACTTTTGTGCATCTTCTGTCTTTCAATTATCTTTAGCTCAAAACAATTCTGATGTAAAATGGTGTATTTTGGTAACATATTCTGCCAACTTGCAAACACTTTTGTTACATTAGCAATTCATCACAGTTACCATGCATTCTCTTTGTCATTCTGAACCTGTTCAAAGGAAATTAGTACAGTATATTAATTACCAAGAATACTAGATAACAGCAAGTGAGAAATTATCATAGGCCTTATAACAGAAAATGAATTTAAAATGTTAAAAAGTTAGGTAAAATGAATCAATATACCAAAATACATTAAATTATTGAAGAGACATATATAAGTTCTCACGTAATTCCTCAGAAAGTTGATCTTCATGAAAAATGGGCCAAAATTGTTAATGTAATGTATGATTAATGAAACAAGGAGTGCTGATATCAAAGTAATAAAAAGCAACTTAAGAGTCAAACAGATTTCCCAAGCTCATGATGATCATTGTCTAATTATCGGTTGAAAATAGAAAGAAAAGCAAGGAGTTTTCACAAAGATGCTATTGACATTGAAACATGATGAAGAGAAAATGACCTAGGATACCAATACGCTTTTGATGAGTGCTATGTGTTCATGCATTCCAGCAGCCTTTTAGCATTTACATTGACAGTCTTTATTAATAAATCAGATGCTATTTACTCTACCAAGTGGAGACACTGTGATATTCCTCATGGTCAGAACATAATTCATATGCATTACAAAGTTCATTGTATTTGCATGTTCAATAGCTTATTATAATTGAAACATAAATTTTACTTGCTGTTTCTTGCTATCTTTGATCATTAATATAGTTTATTCACATCTTTTAGGCAGGTTTAGAATAGAAATTCCTTTTCCAAGGTAGTTTCAAATAATGGTTACTTAGTAATTAATGCTGCTGCCATCTATTCTTCAGAGAAGGCAATGGCACCCCACTCCAGTACTCTTGCCTGGAAAATCCCATGGACGGAGGAGCCTGTTAGGCAGCAGTCCATGGGGTCGCTAGGAGTCAGACACGACTGAACGACTTCACTTTCACTTTTTTCACTTTCATGCACTGGAGAAGGAAATGGCAACCCACTCCATTATTCTTGCCTGGAGAATCCCAGGGATGCGGGAGCCTGGGGGGCTGCCATCTATGGGGTCGCACAGAGTTGGACATGATTGAAGTGACTTAGCAGCAGCAGCCGCCACCAACTATACTTGCCAGAAGGAAACAGAAACTTCTTGCTTCTTAATGGAGTAAAATGTATAGTATATAGCTGTAATTTTCTGTGATATGGCCACTTTGTATAATGCAACACAAATTGCAGGCAAAAGCATGTTGTCCCTGGGTTCTTACTGGCCTTGATATGTGGGCAGGACTGGTTTCCCATTCCCACATAGACTGTGAAAGGAAATTCAAGGATAGATCTGTTAGAGAGCATAAGCTTTGGTCAAAGATAAAAGAAAAGTGGGAGAATTTGACATTCTAAAGACAGTATAATATGGAACACAGGTTATTTATGCAGCAGAAAACCTTTGAAATCCTTTTGAGAATTTACTTGTGTAGTACTAGGAAGACCAAGAGAAAGATGACAGAGTAGAAGCAAGTCTGCTCATCTTTTCCAGCAAGAACTACAAAATTGCAACTCACTGCTGAACAACCATCGATAGGAGAATGTTGGATCCCATCAAAAAAAGATGTACCACATCCAGAGATAGAGAAGCCCCAGCAAGATGGTAGGAGGGGCAAAACTGCTTTTAGAATCAAACCCCATACCTGCCAGAGATGTTCGGAGGGCTCAAACAAAACCTTGTGTGCACCAGGACCCAGAGACTGCACAAAGGCTGAGCCAGATCTGCCTTTGAGTGTTTGAGTATCTCCTGTGGAAGCATGGGTCAGCAGTGGCCTGCCGCAGGGGCAAGGGGCTCTGTGTGCATCAGACCTGGCTTACACAGCATGTGGCATTGAGCCTTCTTGGAGGAGATCACCATTAACCCCAAAGTAGAACCATCGAGCAGATGACCCATAAACTGCAGAACAACTATACCAAATAAATTCTTGCACGGTTAAGAAAGTTCTAGGAACTACAGCATATTTCACAACCTGAGGATCTGGCAAAAGGACTGAGAAACTCGAAGGAATTTGACTCTGGAGTCCAGTGGAATTTGATTACAGAATTTACACAGGACTGAGGAAACAGACTCTTGGAGGGCACAAACAAAACCTTGTGTGCACTAGGACCCAGGAGAAAGGAGCAGTGACCCCACAAGAGACTGAGCCAGACTTGCCTGTGAGGGTCCAGGAGTCTCTGGCAGAGACGTGGGTCAACAGTGGCCTGCTGAGTATCGAATACAACAGTGTGTGCACAAGACATTTTGAAGGAGGTTGTCATTATCTTCATTATCCCTACCACAGTTTAGTCTCATGTCAAACAACAGGGAGGGAACACAGCCCCACCCATCAACAGAAAATTGAATTATAGATTTACTGAGCATGGCCCCACCCATCAGAACAGGAACCAGTTTCCTCCACAGTCAGTCTCTCCCATCAGGAAGCTTCCGTAACCTTTTATCCTTATCCATCAGCCAGGAGACAGAATAAAAACAACAATCACAGAAAACTAATCAAACTGATCATATGGATCACAGTCTTGTCTAACTGAATGAAACTATGAGCCACAACAAGTAGGGACATCCAAGCTGGACGGGTCACGGTGGAGAGTTCTGACAAAACGCGGTCCACTGGAGAAGAGAATGGCAAACCACTTCATTGTACTTGCCCTGAGAATCTCATGAACAATATGAAAATGAAAAGAGATATGACACTGAAAGATGAACTCCCCAGGTCAGAAGGTGCCCAATACTGTACTGGAGAAGAGTGGAAAAATAACTCAAAAAAGAATGAAGAGACAGAGCCAAAGGGAAAACAATGCCCATTTGAAGAAGGGACTGGTGATGGAACCAAAGTCTGATGCTGTAAAAAAAAAAAAAAAAAATGCATACGAAATTGTAATGCTAGGTCCATGAATCAAGGTAAATTGGAAATGGTCAAAGAGGAGATGGCAAGGGTGAACATTGACATTTTAGGAATCGGTGAACTAAAATGGACTGGAATGGGTGAATTTAATTCAGATGACCATTATTTCTACTGTGAGCAAGAATCCCTTAGAAGAGATGGAGTGGCCATCGTAGTCAACAAAAGAGTCTGAAATGCAGTACTTAGGTGCAATCTCAAAAACGACAGAATGATCTCTATTTGTTTCCAAGACAATCTGTTCAATATCATAGTAATCCAAGACTATGCCCCAACCATTAATGCCAAAGAAGCTGAAGTTGAATTGTTCTATAAAGACCTTCATGATCTTCTAGAACTAACACTAAAAAAGAAAGATGTACTTTTCATTATAGGGGACTGGAATGCAAAAGTAGGATATCAAGAGATACCTGGAGTAACAGGCAAGTTTTGGCCACGGAGTACAAAATAAAGCAGTGCAAAGGCTAACAGAGTTTTGCCAAGAGAATGCACTGGTTATAGCAAGCACCCACTTCCAACAAAACAAGAGAAGACTCTATACATGGAAATCACCAGGTGGTCAATATTGAAATAGATTAATTATATTCTTACAGCCGAAGATGGAGAAGGCCTATGCTGCTGCTGCTCCTGCTAAGTCGCTTCAGTGGTGTCCAACTCTGTGCGACCCCAGAGACAGCAACCCACCAGGCTCCCCCGTCCCTGGGATTCTCCAGGCAAGAACACTGGAGTGGGTTGCCATTTCCTTTTCCAATGCATGAAAGTGAAAAGTGAAAGTGGAGTTGCTCAGTCGTGTGTGACTCCTAGCGACCCATGGACTGCAGCCTACCAGGCTCCTCTGTCCAAAGGATTTTTCAGGCAAGAGTACTAGAGTGGGTTGCCATTGCCTTCTCCGGAGAAGGCCTATAGTGTTAGCAAAAACAAGACTGGGAGCTGACTGTGGCTCAGACCATGAGAGCCTTATGGCAAAAGTCAGACTTAAACTGAAGAAAGCAGGGAAAACCATTAAACCATTCTGGTATGACCTAAATCAAATCCCTTAGGATTATACAGTGGCAGTGACAAATAGATTCAAGGGATTAGATCTGATAGAGTGCATGAAGAACCATATACCAAAGTTCATGACACTGTACATTGTACAGGAGTGATCAAGACCACTGCCAAGAAAAAGAAATGCAAGAAGGCAAAATGGTTGTCTGAGAGGCCTTACAGACAGCTGAGAAAAGAAGAGAAGCTAAAGGCGAAGGAGAATGGGAAAGATATACCCATTTGAATGCAGAGTTCCAAAGAATAGCAAGGAGAAATAAGAAAAACTTCCTCATTGATCAATGCAAAGAAATAGAGGAAAAATAGAATGGGAAAGACTAGAGATCTCTTCAAGAAAATTAGAGATACCAAGGTAACATTTCATGGAAACATGGGCATAATAAAGAGCATAAATGGTTTGGATTTAACAGAAGCAGAAGATATTAAGAAGAGGTGGGATGAATACACAGAAGAACTATACAAAAAAAGATCTTAATGACCCAGATGAGCAGGTCGAGAGTGCCCTCTGGCGGCCATCCAACGTCAGAGGATGGCCAATCAAGCTCACATAAATTATGAAGCTTCCTGGGGGTCATCTTGACTCTGTAATCTCCTACAAAGCACTTCTGATGCATCGAACCATGAGTCAGGGCGCTCAGGGCCGGTGCACTGGGATGACCCAGAGAGGGAGGAAGGTGGCAGGGGAGTTCAAGATAGAGGACACATGTACACCCATGGCTGATTCATGTCAACATATGGCAAAAACCACCACAGTATTGTAAAGTAATTAGCCTCCAATTAAAATCGAAATTAATTATTTTTTTAAAGCCCTTCTTTAAATTCTTTATCACACAATCTAAAAGTGTTGGCTTAGAGGAACTTCCCACAATGTTGACAAATGCAATCTACCTGGCAGGGTTTTGAAGAAATCTCTTAGACGTCAACTGAAGGAGTCAGTTGACAGAAAAATAACCAGTAACCAATAATTTCTCCCTTCCTGTGTATCCTGCCCTGAGTCAGTGGTGCAAAGACAAACAAGGGTGGGTGCTTCTCAAAAGAGGAGACCATTCAGATGCCTGCTTGGCTGCGTCCCAGGGGCGGGGGGCGGGGGGGGACTTAGGTGCCTCTTTGCGTTGGCTGCTGCTGCTGCTGCTGCTGCAAAGTAGTGTGCGACTCTGTGCGACACCATAGACGGCAGCCCACCAGGCTCCACCATCCCTGGGATTCTCCAGGCAAGAACACTGGAGTGGGTTGCCATTTCCTTCCCCAATGCATAAAGTGAAAAGTGAAAGTGAAAGTCACTCAGTCTTGTCCGTCTCTTCACGACCCCATGGACTGCAGCCTACCAGGCTCCTCCGCCCATGGGATTTTCCAGGCAAGAGTACTGGAGTGGGGTGCCATTGCCTTCTCCGCTTTGCACTGGCGGAACAGTAAAGTCCCTGATCCAGATCTGTCTCGCAGGGAAGGGCTTGGGTCCCCCAGAGGCCAACACTGCCTTGAGCCATATGAGGTCACCGTGGAGCCCCAAGCTAGGGCCCACTCGGACTTCATAGCCACGAAGGCTGTGAAGCCACACAATTGAGCCTGAAGTGCAGGCAAATCAGGCCGCACACTCATTCACATTCATTTTTTGTCTGCCTTGCCGCTCTGCAGTGGGAGATTAAAGATGCCTCTTAGCATTGGCAGGTCGGTATAAACCCCCAACCCAGACCAGCCTCGAGGAGAGGAATCAAATCCCCCATAGCCTGGCACGGCCTTTCAGCCTTATGAAGTCATCACGGAATCACAGGTTTTGGGCCCTCTCAGCCTCTGTAGTCTGAGGACTGTGGTGCTCTTTCATGTCCTTCAATCAGCAATCATGCATACACAATCACTCGAAGTTATCACAATACCTCTTTTCCCGAGTCCCCAGGGCTCCCTATCTGATGCTCCCTTCCTGGGAGCTCCAAGGTGATCAGTCTCTTCTACCCGTTGGGGTAGGACCTCCTGACTGGGGACCGGCCCTGGGGCCTTATCTTATCCTGTGGCCATTCCTGGTGAGTTGGTCCGTCCCCCCAATGAGTCTGGTGGGGACTCGGCCGTTCGGAGAGTAGGAACGCGGGTCTGAAAGAGAACCCGGAGCTCTTCATGTGGTGCGCCTCCTCGTTTGTCTCGGGGCTCCTCTGCTCCCACCCGGCCGGGCCACCAGTCCAGCAGCTTAAGGGGCCGGCATGGTTGGAATCTCGCTGGGGCCTCCAGAAATGTTGCAGACATCAGTACTCGAGAAACCAAGCACCACACTTGGAGAGTTGGAGAACTCAGGTTTATTACACTAGTGGGCCCAGAGGAATTAACACTCCAAGCTCTGAGCCCCAAACAAAGGGGCTACAGAGCTTTTATACATGGACAGGCATGATTAAGTGGGTTTGCAGGGGCTAGGGCGATTGCAAAGAGTAGGACAAGGGTGAGCGAGTCCGCACTTTCTGAGATCTACATAATCTAGACTTTGCAAGGAGCAAGCTGAGTTACAGAGGCAGAAAGAGCAGGAAGTTATGTAAAAATTTTAACTTTTCCTCTTTTCAGATGATATGATTCCTGTTTGTAGATGATATGATTCTATACATGTGTGTGTACTAGGTCACTTCAGTCATGTCTGACTCTTTATGACGCTATGGACTATATCCCACCAGTCTCCCCTGTCTTTGGGATTCTCCAAGCAAGAACACTGAAGTGGGTTGCTGAACCCTTCTCTAAGGGGTGTTCCTGAACTGACTGAATCCATCTCGCTTACATCTTCTGCATTGGCAGACAGGTTCTTTATCACTAGCACTGCCTGGGAAGCCTAATACTACATACATCAGTTCAGTTGCTCAGTCACGTCCAACTCTTTGCGACCCCATGGCCGCCATTAAGGCAGGCTTTCCTGTGCATTGCTAACTCCTGGAGTTTGCTCACACTCTTGTCCAATGAGTCGGTGATGCCATCCAACCATCTCATCCTCTGTCTTCCCCTTCTCCTGCCTTCAGTCTTTCCCAGCATCAGGGTCTTTTCCAGTGAGTCAGTTCTTCACGTCAGGTGATCACAGTATTGGAGTTTTAGCTTCAGCATCAGTCCTGAACCCCTTCAGCAGGGGCTCCACTGTGCAACCTGATTCTCATTTCATCCCAATGCTGCCCACGGGGGAGTCTCTAAGCTACTCTATGCCCGCTGCACAGAGAGGGTGCTTGTTCACACACTCCTCCCAGGAGCAGTCTTCTGGTGGGCTGAAGTCCCTCCTAGGCTCACCTGGGCAGGTACCCCACAGGGCTCAGCACCCAGGAACCGTGTACAGAGACCTCGTTGCAGAGCACCCACAGTCCACCTGTTGGTCAGGTCTGACCCTGAGCCCCTCAGAGCAGGACCTGAACTAACAAACAGCTGCTCCTAAACAGGTCAATGATCCTGGGCTTCACTATGCAGTCTCCCTGCACAGCCTTGATGTACTCCTTTTCCTATTTAGCATTAATTTAATAATGAATGGGTCTTCCCTAGTGGATTCAGCAGTAAAGAGTGCCTACCATGAAGGAGATGGGAGAGATGCAGATTCGATCCCTGAGTTGGGAAGATCCCCTAGAAAAGAAAATGGCACCACACTCCAGTGTTCTTTCCTGGAAAATTCCATGGACAGAGGGGACTAGCAGGCTACAGTCCATGGGGTTGCAAAGACTCAGACATGACTGAGCAACTGAGCACAGTAATGATCGGGGGGGGGGATTGTCTTTCCAGGTGCTTGATTCATGCATAGCTAGACATATATATGTTCTTTTTCAGGTTCTCTTCCCATATAAGTTATTATGGAATGTTGAAGAGGGTTCCTTGTGTTATGCAGTGCGTCCTTGATGATTTTATGAAGAGTAGTGTGTGTATGTTAATCTGAACAAGCTCATTTCTCCCTGCCCTCCTCTTTTCCTCCTTAGGAACTATAAGTTTCTTCTTGGGAACCATAAGTCTGTGAGGCCATTTCTCTTTGGTAAAGAAGTTTATCTGTCTCCATTTTTAGAGTCCACCTAGAAGTGAAACCATATGATTCTTGTCTTGCTCTGTCTCCCCTGCTTCTCTTAGAATGATCACCTCTACTTTCTTCCCTGTGGCAGGAAATGTCATTGTTTGATCCTTTCTAATGGCTGGATAATATTGTATTATGTCTAGGCACCCCATCTTCTTTATCCGTTCATCTGTGTTCTGCACTTAGATTGCTGCCATGTCTTGCGTATGGTACCTAGTGTCGCTGTGATCATAGGGCTGCAGGCCTCTTTCCAAATTTTGGTTTGCTCCATATCTACACCCAGGTGTGGTATTTCTGGATCCTGTGGTACTTCTATGTTTAGTTTTTGTTTTTGTTTTTTAAGAAAGTTCGTACTCTTTGTCTAATGGATGTACTGATTTACATTCCCATCAAGAGTGCAGGGGAGTTCCCTTCTCTCCACATCCTCTGCAATATGCATTGTTGGAGATTCTCTGAGATGCCCATTCTGACTGGTGTGAGGTGAGAGCTCACTGGACTTTTGATTTGCCTTCCTCTAACCCTTAGTGAGACTGAGCATCTTTTCAAGTGCTTAATGGCCATATGTATGCCTTCTTCATGAAATGTCCATTGAGATCTTTGGCCCATTTCCTATTGGGTATTTTTGTTTTATTTTTGATATTGAGCTGCCTGGGCTGTCTGTATATTTTGGAGATGACTTCTTTGTAGGGATCTTTGCTTTGAAATTTTTTTTTCCTGTTCTGAATGTTGTCTTTTTTTTTTAATTTGGGGTTTCTTTTGCTGTGAAAATGTTGCTAGGGTTAATCACATCCTTTTGGCCTATTTTTATTTTATTTTTTGGATGTGGATCCAAAAAGAACTTGCTGTAATTTACAACAAAGCGTTTTCTGCCTATATTTTCCTCAAGGCTTTTAGAGTGTTCATCCTCACATTAAGGTCTGTAAATCATTTAGAGCTTATTTTTGTGTATGGTGTTAGGGAGTGAGAAATGGACTATTTCCTGCTGTATCAGTAAACAAGGATGTCATAGTCATCATCAGTTGCAGCCCTCCACTAAGAGCCAGTGGGCCCTCTCAGGGAACTCAGGAAGGAGAAGAGTATCTGCTCTCTAGCAGCCATCAGGCTGCAGACACTCCCTAATGTGAGCCCTGAGGAAAGGAAGCTCAGGATGTGAAAACAGGATGCTGGCCCCAGACAGGTGAGGTGCATATGAAAGGGGTGATTTCAGTGAGCCCTGACTCTTGCATCTTCCCATACACAGAAAAGCACTAAATTCCTTGACTCAGGATATCTGGTTTTCTTTAACTATAATCTTTTGATATTCAGACTACCTGCCCTTTATTACAAACTTCTGTGTAACCTGGCTCCTCCCTTCACCTCCTGGGAGCAGTTCTCTCAGGGTTACTTGAGATGGTGTCTCCTGGGCTTGAAGTCCTGAAAATTCCCTTCGAATAAAACATAGCTATCAACTTTTAGGTTGTGAATATTTTTTAAGTCGACAGGAATATTGTAGTTTTGTTTCCATTTTCATTGTTTAAGGAACCTCCATGCTGTCTCCTTTGGCTTCCCTGGTGGTGCTAGTGGTAAAGAACCCACCTGCCAACACAGGAAACATCAGAGATATGGGTTCGATAACCTGGGGGGGGGGGGAGATCCACTGAAGGAGGGCATGGCAACTCACTCCAGTATTCTTGCCTGGAGAATCCCATGGACAGAGGAGCCTGGCAGGTTACAGTCCATGGAGTCAAAAAGAATCAGACATGACTGAAGTGACTTAGCATACATGCACACTGTCTCCATTTGACATTCCAGCATCCGTGGAGGACAATTCTCATTTCTCCACACCCTCTCCAGCCTTGGATTCTTTATAAAGTGTTTAATAATGGCCATTCTGACCAGCGTGAGGTGATACCTCATTGTAGTTTTGATCTGGATTTCTCTAATACTTCACAAGGTTGACATCATTTCCTGTGATTTTTTTTTTAAGGGTATGAGTGAAACATCTTGCAATTGACTCTTGTGTTTTGATGAACACTCCTAGAACATTCGTTGAAGGTAGGTGTGGTTTACTCAGGACCCCACAGACCTTCTGAATATTAAGTGCCCATCAGCTCAGCTTTCGACATTATTATGGAAAATGGCCACAAAGCGGCAGCATTTTTTCATGTCCCTTTCTTTTTTCTTTTTGTTTCTGTGCAATTTCATTTTGCTCTTATATTGGAATAGAGTTGATTTCCAATGTTGTGTTTGTATAAGGCGTACAGGAACTTAATTCAGTCATGCATAATTGCATATCTATTTTTTTCAGGTTGTTCTTCTCATGTACAGAAGATCCTAAAAAGCACTGAAAAGCAAGAATCAGAGAAGAGAATAAAAATGCAGCAAGAAGTGGTGGAGGTGTTGGAAAATCCAAAAAAATGTAGTCCTGTAGAAGCAGGGCTCTGCAAATTTAAAGCACGGAAATTGGATTCCAGAAATCTTTACCGTGAGTGCATTTTCCCTAAAAAAATGCCAGAGAAGCCACCCATCATGCCTACTGGCTTTGATTTTGAAATGGAGAAAACAATCAAACAGCAGGAGGCAAAGAGAGTACTGGAAGATAAACACTTTGAATTTATGTGATGCCTTGCCCTTATTGTATCTTGTTAGGTGTTGTGGGTGTTCCCAATAAGAAAGAAATTCCACTCATTGTCCCCAGGACTCCTGCCCTTGTTTGGAAGAAGAGAACCCCAAAACCCACCAAAGAGGATGAGGAGTAGCCAGGAGTAATGACTTCAACAATTGTGCCAGTCAGTTCAGTTCAGTTCAGTTCACTCAGTCGTGTCTGACTCTTTGCGACCCCATGGACTGCAGCACGCCAGGCCTCCCTGTCCATCACCAACTCCGAGTTTACTCAAACTCATGACCATCGAGTTGGTGATGCCATCCAATCATCTTATCCTCTGCTGTCCCCTTCTCCTCCCACCTTCAATCTTTCCCAGCATCAGGGTCTTTTCAAATAAGTCAGTTCACATCAGGTGACCAAAATATTGGAATTTCAGCTTCAGCATCAGTTCTTTCAATGAATATTCAGGACTGATTTCCTTTAGGATAGACTGGTAGGATCTCCTTGCAGTCCAAGGAACTCTCAAGAGTCTTCTCCAACACCACAGTTCAAAAGCATCCATTCTTCGGTGCTCAGCTTTCTTTATAATCCAATTCTCACATCCATACGTGACTACTTGAAAAACCATAGCTTTGACTAGATGGACTTTTCTTGGCAAAGTAATGTCTCTGCTTTTTAGTAAGTTGCCTAGGTTGGTCATAACTTTTCTTCCAAGGAGCAAGTGTCTTTAAATTTCATGGCTACAGTCACCATCTGCAGTGATTGGGGAGCCTAGGAAAAAAAAGTCTGTCATGATTTCCACTGTTTCCCCATTTATTTGTTATGAAGTTATGGGACCAGATGCCATGATCTTAGTTTTCTGAATGTGGAGTTTTAAGCCAACTTTTCCACTCTCCTCTTTCACTTTCATCAAGATGATCTTTAGTTATTCACTTTCTGCCATAAGGGTGGTGTCATCTGCACATCTGAGGTTATTGATATTTATCCCAGCAGTCTTGATTTCACCATGCGCTTCATCCAGCGAAGCATTTCTCATGATGTACTCTGCATATAAGTTAAATAAGCAGGGTGACAATACATAGGCTTGATGTACTCCTTTCCCTATTTGGGACCAGTCTATTGTTCCATGCCCAGTTTAATTGTTGCTTCCTGATCTGCATACAGATTTCTCAAGAAGCAGGTCAGGTGGTCTGATATTCCCATCTCTTTCAGAATGTGCCAGTGCCACAGTTTGTTGTGATCCATAGAGCCAAAGGCTTTGGCTTAGTTAATAAAGAAGAAATAGATATTTTTCTGGAACTCTCTTGCTTTTTTGATGATCCAGTGGACATTGGCAATTAGAACTCTGGTTCCTCTGCCTTTTCTAAATGAAGCTTGAGCATCTGGAAGTTCATGGTTCATGTCCTGTTGAAGCCTAGCTTGGAGAATTTTGAGCATTACTTTACTAGCTTATGAGATGAGTGCAATTGTGTGGTAGTTTGAGCATTCCTTGGCATTGCCTTTCTTTGGGATTGGAATGAAAACTGACCTTTTCCAGTCCTCTAGCCACTGTTGAGTTTTCCAAATTTGCTGGCATATTGAATGCAGTACTTTCACAGCATCTTCTTTTATGATTTGAAATAGCTCAACTGGAATTTCATTACCTCCACTAGCTTTGTTTGCAGTGATGCTTCCTAAGGCCCACTTGTGTTCACATTCCAGGATGTCTGGCTCTAGGTAAATGATCATACCATCTAGGTTATCTGGGTCATGAGGATCTTTTTTATATAGTTCTTCTGTGTATTCTTGCCATGTCTTCTTAATATCTTAGGTCCATACCATTTCTGTCCTTTATTGAGCCCATCTTTGCATGAAATGTTCCCTTGGTATCTCTAATTTTCTTGAAGAGATTGCTAGTCTTTCCCATTCTATTGTTTTCCTCTATTGCTTTGCATTGATTGCTGAGGAAGGCTTTCTTATCTCTCCTTGCTATTCTTCAGAACTCTGCATTCAAATGGATATCCTTCCTTTCCCCCTTTACTTTTAGCTTCTCTTCTTTCCTCTGCTGTTTGTAAGTCCTTCTCAGACAGCCATTTTGCTTTTTTGCATTTATTTTTCTTGGGGATGGTCTTGATTCCTGTCTCCTATACAGTGTCACAAACCTCCATCCATAGTTCTTCAGGCACTCTGTCTATCAGATCTAATCCCTTGAATCTATTTGTCACTTCCACTGTATAATCGTAAGGCATTTGATTTAGGTCATACCTGAATGGTCTAGTGGTTTTTCCTACTTTCTTCAATTTAAGTCTAAATTTGGCAATAAGGAGTTCATGACCTGAGCCACAGTCAGCTCCTGGTCTTGTTTGTATTGACTGTATAGAGCTTCTCCAACTTTGGCTTTAAGAATATAATCAATCTGATTTTGATGTTGACCATCTGGTGATGTCTATGTGTAGAGCCTTCTCTTGTGTTGTTGGAAGAGAGTGTTTGCTATGACCAGTGCATTCTCTTGGCAAAACTATGTTAGTCTTTGCCCTGCTTCATTTTGTACTCCAAGGCTAAATATGCCTGTTACTCCAGCTATCTCTTGAGTTCTTACTTTAGCATTACAATCCTCTATAAGGAAAGGAACATCTTTGGGGGGTGTTAGTTCTAGAAGGTGTTGTAGATCTTCATAGATCCGTTCAATTTCAGCTTCTTTAGCATTCCTGGTTGGGACATAGACTTGGATTTCTGTGATATTGAATGGTTTGCCTTGGAAATGAACAGAGATCATTCTGTCATTTTTGAGATTGCACTCAAGTACTGCATTTTGGACTCTTTTGTTGACTATGATGGCTAAACCAATTCCTCTAAGGGGGAGTCCTGCCCACAGTCATAGATATAATGGTCATCTGAGTTAAATGCCCCCATTCCAGTTCATTCTAATTTAGTGATTCCTAATATATCAATGCTCACTTTTGCCATCTCCTGTTTGACCAGTTCCAATTTACCTCGAGTCATGGCCCTAACATTCCAGGTTCCTATGCAATATTGCTCTATACAGCATCAGACTTTACTTCCATCACCAGTCACATTCACACCTGGGAGTTGCTTTTGCTTTGGCTCCATCTCTTCATTCTTTTTTGAGTTATGTCTCAACTCTTCTCCAGTAACATATTGGGCACCTACACATCTGGGGAGTTTATCTTTCACTGTCATATCTTTTTGCCTTTCCATACTTTTCATGGGGTTTTCAAGGCAAGAATACTGAGATGGCTTGCCATTCCCTTCTTCAGTGGACCACATTTTGTCAGAACTCTCCACCCTGACCCATCCGTCTTGGGTGGCCCTACATAGCATGGCTTATAGTTTCATTGAGTTAGACAAGGCTGTGGTCCATGTGACCAGTTTGCTTAGTTTTCTGTGATTGTGGTTTCTGCTGCCCTCTGAGGGCTCAGGATAAGAGGTTATGGAAGCCTCCTGATGGGAGAGACTGACTATGGGGGAAATCGGTTCTTATTCTAATGGGTGGGGCCTTGTTCAGTAAATCTTTTTTTTTTTTTTTTTTTTTGCTCAGTAAATCTTAAATCCAATTTTCTGTTGATGGGAGTGACTGTGTTCCCTCCATGTTGTCTGACCTGACGCGAGACTATGGTGGAAGTAATGAAGATAATGGCGACCTCCTTCAAAAGTTCCCGTGCATGCGCTGCTGCACTTGGTGCCCCCAGTCCAGCAGCAGGCCACCTCCAACCCACACCTCCACCAGAGACTCCTGGACCCTCACAGGCAAGTCTGGGTGAGTCTCTTGTGGATTCACTGCTCCTTTCTCCTGGGTCCTGGTGCACACAAGGTTTAGTTCAAGTCCTCCAAAAGTCTGTTTCCCAGTCCTGTGTAATTTCCGATGGCTCTATGGTGGATTTAATGGCAGCCTCCACCAGGAGGGCTTATTCCACACCCAAGTCTGCTGCACCCAGAGCCCCTGCCCTTGTGGCAAGCCACTGCTGACCTGTACCTCCACAGGAGATACTCAAACACTCAAAGCCAGGTCTTGTTCAATCTCTGTGGTATCTCCTGGTACACATAAGATTTTATTTGAGCCCTCTAAGCCTCTCTGATGGGTATGAGGCTTGATCCTAAATGTAGATTTTCCCCTCCTACCATGTAGATGGGGCTTCTCCTTTGTCCTTGGATGTGGGTTTTGTTGTTTGTCTGTTTGTTTGGTGGAATCCAACATTCTCCTGTGGATGGTTGTTCAGCAATTTTGGAGTTCTTGCAGAAGAAGATGAGTGTGCATCCTTCTACTTTGCCATCTTGTAGAAGATACGCATATGAATATATGACGTCTTTATTCATTTAACTGTCCGTGTACATGTGGCTTACTGCCATGTCTCAGCTGCTGTAGATGCTGACGCAGTGCACACTTGTGTGCAGTGTTGGTGTTGTTCAGCCACTACTTCTGTCTTGCAAAATCAGAACAGTCCCCATGAGGCACTCAGTCCACATCCGCCTCCCTCAGCGCCTGGCACCCTGCATCCTGCTTCCTGTGTCTGTGGAGCCAACTGCTCTAGGGGCCTTGTGTAAGTGGACTCAAACATCATTTATTCTTCTGTTTCTGGCTCATGTCACTAAGCATAATGCCCTCAGGGTTCACCCACATTGTAGCCTATGTCAGAATTGCCTTCCTTTCAGGCTGGACGTTTATTGTGTGGATGAACCATGGTCTGCTTGTCTGTTCCTCTGTTGAGGGACACATGGAATATCTACACTCATCTCTCATATCTTGCAATATTTGTGGAATAACTTCAAAGAGTCCCATGATCCAAAAGTCATTCACCATTAACTACTTTATAAACTTTTTTACTTTGAAAACAGCTAAAGGTCAGAAGAAGGGAAGAATGTATATGAGCTTCACTTGCGTTTAGGAATGAACGCTTTAGGGTATTCATTTTATTCCCCATGTGTCTGCTATGCGTGTGTGTGTTCCTGTTGGTGGACACGTGCTGCTTGTGTGCACGGTGTGTGGAGGTGCACAGTGCATATATGTGCACGGGGCAGGGATGGTGGTGGTAGTGGGTCATGGGCTGGGGGCTTGGGACCCGAGGTGGGCAGGCCGGTGCAGGTGGAAGCTCCCCGTGGGTTCTCTGCTCTGATGGCATCTATGCCCCACCTCTGCCCTCATTCTCCACTTGGATGCAGCATGGTACCCTGTGGGCATCAGCCTCGTCACAAAGTCACCTGAGCGGGAACCTAGGAGGTGTCAGCACCTTCTTCCCCAACCTGCAGGGAAGTGATACTTGAGCACACTGCACCCCTAACTGACCATCAGGTTAAATGGAACTGCTTTCCCTGCCAGACCATATGGGACTGTCCTTCTCGAGTGACTGGGACAGCGCCTCCTGCTGGAAGCCTGGAACACTGCAGCTGGGCCACTTCCGGTCTGTCCTTGCAGGACCCAGGGCTGCACTCCACCAGGCTCTCCCCTGTGCCCTGACCACCACGTGGCTGCAAAACCTGGCCACAGTTTTTGTTTTGCCTGTTGAAATGTTTAGTGACAAAGCTTTTGTTCTGTTTCCTACGGTGGGTGAAGTGTGGAGCCCAGGGATGATTTCTTCAAGAAAGGTACATCCTAATTCCCACACACAGGTGAGCCCCCTGTCCATCGATGACCCCAGGTGTGTGACCTGTACCTTCTGGGAACACAGTCCTAAGCTACTTTGAACCTGACCAAGTTCTGTCTACATGGTAGATTCAGACCTCTCCAAGTCCTGTCCACACTGATTATGTTTAGATGAGACCATGGGCTTCTACAATGAAACCATTTGCCCCTGACCAGGTTCTCTGTGCAATAGGACATGGAGACCTGGGTAGAGACCTGGTCTAGCCTACATCCTGGAAAGCTCCATGTCTGTGTCTGAATGTCAGCGCTCAGATGTCTGGTGCCTGGAGCCGAGGTGGGTTTCTCTGGGAAACCATGCTCTTCTCTGAGTGGGGTTCCATGGCCCTCCCAGGGGTCAGTGCTGAGGTAGGGCTCTTCGTCTTTCCCTCTGACAAGTTCACCTTCCCTGGGGCTCATCAAGACACCTCAGACAGGCTACCTGGTTGTTGTCATTCAGTCTCTAAGCCATGTCCTACTCTTTGTGATCCCATGGACTGCAGCACACAGGCGTCCCTGTCCTCCACTATCTCCTGGTGCTTGCTCAAACTCATGTCTGTTGAGTTGGTGATGCCATCTCATCCTCTGCTGTCCCCTTCTCCTCCTGCCTTCAGTCTTTCCCAGCATCAGGCTCTTTTCCAGTGAGTCAGCTTTTCCCATTGGGTGGCCAAAGTATTAGAGCTTCAGCTTTGGCATCAGTTCTTCCAGTGAATATTCACAGTTGATTTCCTTTAGGATGGACTGGTTTGATCTCCTTGCTGTCCCAGGGATTCTCAAGGGTCTTCTCCAACAGCACAGTTCAAAAGCATCAATTCTTCAGGGCTCAGCCTTCTTTAGGGTCCAACTCTCACATCAATACATGACTACTGGAAAAACCATAGGTTTGACTAGATGGACATGGCTTGTTTACACATTGGGGGCTCACTGACCACAGCCATGGTTTCCTGACCAAGAGAAAGTGTGACCCCAGGTGAAGGGGCAGTCTGGGAACTGTGTGAGTCTTACCCCATCTGTGTGGGTCAGAATCATGTGCAGAGGGAGACCATACACCCAAAGCTAAGACAAAGGGAAGAATACATGTGAGCTTCATTTGACTTGTGTTTAGGAATTAATGCTTTAGAGTATTATTTTATACAGTTCCATGCCTATTCTCTGTTACCCCTGTGAGGTTCCCCATCCCTGGGGTTCCTGGAGATTCCTCAGGTGAGATACCTGGTAATTATTCCAATTCACCAGCACAAGCATGGCGAGAAGGGAGCAGATTTACCTGGGCAACTGATTGCAGGGCACATGGATCAGGCAAAAAAAAACAGTGGGCAGCAGAAGAGGTTGCTTCTGCGATCTCCTTCCAGTAGACCGTCGGTACTCTGCAGAGACCAGACCTGCCCCTCGTCTTCCAGCCCAACATCTGGCATATTTTTGTAGCACCCCAGTGGGACAACAAAAGACCGAGACCCCAGAACTGAGGTAGTGTGTTCAACATTATCATGACAGTGGTAAAAGCAGTTAGTATCACATAGTACCGAAGGGAAAAGAGGACTTCTCTGGACAAGTGTGGGGGAGGGAGACTGACCCAACACTTCTACCTACCAAGCCAGGAGATCATAGGAACTCACTCATTTCCACCATAGGGCCCAACCAGCAAAGACCTGGTGTCCTAACCAAGGGTCTTGACACCCCAGGTGCAGGGTCTGGAAGGGGGATCACCCTGAAGTCTGTGGATGTGTGACCCCAGGTGCAGGGTCTGGGAGGGGGGTCACCCTGGAGTCTGTGGATGTGTGACCCCAGGTGCAGGGTCTGGGAAGAGGGGTAATCCTGGAGACTGTGGACATGTGACCCTAGGTGCAGGGTCTGAGGACTGTGTGGGACTCACCTCATCCACATGGGTCTGGATCCTGTACCCGGAGACCCTACATGTGTTCGTTACCTCAGTGTGTCTTGTTCCCTCTGAGATTTCCAACATCTGAATTGAGGATGTTGCCCTGATTAACCTGTGGTCCTTTTTCTTCTCTTCATATTGTGGCATTCACATGAGGTCAGGCACCTTTAAGTGAGTTGCTGCTCTGCATTCTGCTGGGTAAAAGAAAACCTTTGGTGGTGTCAGATTCATGTCATAGCATGTCATATATGTAACTCACAGGGTCTGGTTTCATATAGACCAAGTTCAAGTGATTTGTAATTTATTGTTATTTTATATTGGGGTAGAGTTGATTTCCAAAGTTTTGTTTAAGTGTACATGAACTTGATTCAGTTATACATAGATGTATATCTATTATTTTTCTGTTTTTTCCCTCATATAGGTTATTACAGTTTGTTCAGTAGAGCCGCCAGTTCTATTCAGTAGGTCCTTTTTCATTATCATCTTGTATGCTGCTGCTAAATCACTTCAGTCGTGTCTGACTCTGTGCGACCCCACAGATGGGGGCCCACCAGGCTCCTCCGTCCCTGGGATTCTCCAGGCAAGAACACTGGAGTGGGTTGCCATTTCCTTCTCCAATGCATGAAAGTGAAAGTGAAAGTGAAGTCGCTCAATCGTATCCGACTCTTCGCAACCTCATGGACTGGAGCCTGCCAGGCTTCTCCATCCATGGGATATTCCAGGCAAGAGTACTAGAGTGGGGTGCCATTGCCTTCTCCATCATCTTGTATAGTAGTGTGTATATTTTCATCCCAAACTCTTAATTTATATGTCCCTTCTAATTTTCCTTTGATAATCATAATTTGATTTTCTCAGTCTGTATGCTTCTATTTTGTAGATTAGTTCATTGCTATGAAGTCATAGATTCCACCGGTATGTGATATCTTAGGATATTTGTCTTTTTCTCTCTGAAAAGTATTTATAGTATAATTTCTTGGTATATCCAAGCTGCTGCCAATATCTTCTTTTGTTCTGTTTTATGGCTCAGTAGCATTCCAGTGTATAGATGTATCAGATAGCCTTCATTTTTCTGTCAGTGGACATTTTGGTGGATTCTGTGTCTTGGCTATTGTAAACAGTGCTGCCCTGAAAATCAAGGTGCATGCGTCATTTTGAATGGTGATTTTCTCTGGACCTAAGCTGAAGAATGGGATTGCAGGATCACACGATACCTCTGTGTCTAGTGTTTCAAGGAAACTCCATGCTGTATTCCATCATGGCTTCACCGTTTACATTCCCACCAAGACTGTGGGAGGATTTTATTTTCTGTACATTCTCTGCAGTAGTTATTCTTTGTAGATCTTTTCGATGACGGCCATTGTGGCCATTGTGAGGTGATAGTTCGTAGTTTTGTTTGGCATTGATTTAATAATTACTGATGTGGGCTATCTTTCCATGTGCTTTTATTATTATTTTACATCTTACGAGAACAATTTACCTCCTCAATCAGGCTTCTTGAAAGTTGGCCCTGTTTGGAATTTTTTTCCAATGGCTTACCCCAGGACATTTCCTGAGGGCAGGTGTCATTTACAGCCCTCTCTGATTTATGACTATTATGAGCCCTTTCAGTTCAGTTCAGTTCAGTCGCTCAGTCGTGTCCGACTCTTTGTGACCCCATGAACCGCAGCACGCCAGGCCTCCCTGTCCATCACCAACTCCCAGAGTTCACTCAGACTCACGTCCATCATGTCAGTGATGCCATCCAGCCATCTCATTCTCTGTCGTCCCCTTCTCCTCCTGCCCCCAATCCCTCCCAGCATCAGAGTCTGAGTAACATTGCATTATGTACCTATACCCCGTGTTCTGTCTTCATTCATCTGTCCTTGTACGCTTAAGTTGCTTCTGTGTCTTGGTTACTATACCTAGTGCTGCCACGATCGTTGGGTGCAGGCGTCTTTTTAAATCTTGGTTTCCTCTGGGTCTACACCTAGGTGTGGGCCTGCTGGCTCACTGGGTACTTCCATGTTTAGTTCTTTAAGAACCTCCATAATGTCCTCCCTAGTGGGTGTACTGACTGACATTCCCCTCAACAGTGTAGGAAGGTTCCCTTTTCTCCACACCCTCTGCAGACTTCATTTTTGTAGGGTTTTTGATGTGGCCATACTGATCAATGTGAGGTGATACCTCATCGTACATTTGATTTGCCTTTCTCTAAGAACTAGTGATGCTGAGCACTGTTTAATGTGCTTTATGACCATCTCTATGACTTCTTTGGAGAAATGTGCATTTATTCTTTGGCTGATTTTTTATGGGGTTGCTTGTTTTTTTTTTGTTTTTTTGTTTGTTTTTTTACATTGAGCTGTACTAGTGGTTTGTATGTGTTGAAGAGAAATTCCCTATAGGTATCTTTGTTTGCAAGAGGTTTTTGTTTTGTTTTTTTTTTTCCCCCATCCTGAAGGTTGACTTTTTCCTTTTACTGATGGTTTCCTTTGCTGTGCAAATGCTTTTAATGTTTATTAGGTCCCATTTGTTTATTTTTATTTTCATGATTCTACAGGGTGGATCAGAAAAGAACTTGCTGCATTTTATGTTAAGGCCTGTGCTCTTTTCCTCAAGAGTTTCATAATGTCTGTCCTTTTATTTAGATCTTAATCTATTTGGAGTTTCTTTCTGTGTATGGTGTTGAGGAGCATTCTAATTTCATTCTGGTTTTCATTGCTAAGGAATGTGCCCAGTGTCTTCCACAGTGGCTGCTCCCAATTTCCATTCCCAGCATCAGCGTAGGAGGGTTCCGTTTGCTCTACACCCTCTCCACCATTTATTGCTTGTAGAGTCTCCATCTGTGGCCATTCTGACTGGTGTGAGGTGATACCTCCTTGAAGTATTGATTTGCATTTCTCTCATATTTAGCGATGCTGACATCTTTACATGTGATTTTTTTTTTTAAACAGTGAGTTAAACTTACTCATTCAAATTATCTTCTGGAACGCCTGCTGCGTTTTTAATATTTTTCTGTTCGCCTCCCTTTGGACATTTCTTGAGGACAGGTGTTTTTTACTTACAGCCTGCAGGTCTTGTGAATGTTAAGCGCCAGGGAGCAAAGGTTTCAAAGTTGTTGTTATGGAAAATGGCCACAAGGTGGCAGCATGTTTTTATGCTCCTACCCTGGTTACTGGGGAAACCAGAGCCTTCGGGTAAGTTCTGTTCCTGGATTGTCATTTAGAGTGGAATGCGCTAGAAGAAGCACTGAAGGCTCGTATCTCATTCCTTCTTCCTTCCTTACCCCTATGCCCTGGACACATCCCAATTCCTGCATCACCACTCTGTGGAGGGTGCTTTCATCATAGGTGGGCTGACCCTAAGGAAGGAAGCTGGAGGTGGGAACCCTATCACCCGGAGACATGGAGCCCAGGGGACTTTCCAAAGCTCTTCCAGCCCAGAGGCTCCACATCCTTTGGGTGCAGTAGCTGTAGTTTCACTGCAGGAGGACCCACCAGGATCTGATGGGCCGGTGCAGAGGGACGCAGACACGCCAGGTCCATGGAGCAGGGTTCATTAGCTGGCACATCCTCCCCACCTCCCTCAGCCCCAAGGCAGGCCAGCCAAGGGACCCAAGCCTGCTCAGGCTTCAGGGATGTGGCAGCAGCCCAGGTCACTGAGTCCTGAAGGGAACAAAGTCAGCATACAGGAGACCCTGGTTTGATTCCTGGGTGGGGAAGATCCCCCTGGAGAAGGGATAGGCTATCCACTCCAGTATTCTTGGGGCATCCCATGTGGCTCAGCTGGTAAAGAATCTGCCTGCAATGTGGGAGACCTGGGTTTGATCCATGGGTTGGGAAGATACCCTGGTGAAGGGAAAGACTGCCCAATCCAGTATTTTGGCCTAGAGAATCCCATGGACTGTATAGTCCACGTGGTCACAAAAAGACACAACTGAGCGACTTTGACTTTTCTTTTTGTAATTTGAATTTTGTATCGGTGTATAGGTGACTTACAGTGTTGTAGAGTGTGCTTATTTGTTTCAGGTGTACAGCAACATGATTCACTCGTGCATAGCCATGCGCAGGTTCTTTTTGGGGGTTCTCTTCCTGTATAGTTTATTATGCCGTGTTGATTAGGGGTCCTCGTCCTAGAGTGAGTTCTTGTTGATTATTCTGCAAAGAGTCGTGTGTGTGTGTTCATCTCCACTGTCTCATTTCCTTTGCCCACCAGCTTTCCTTTTTGGTAACCATAAGGTGCGTTGCTATGCTGTGAGTCTGTTTCTGTTTGGTGAACAAGTTCATTTGTATCCGTTTCTAGGATCCACCTCCAGAGACATCATATGATACTTGTCTTCCTTTGTCTTACTTCACCTAGCGTCATCATCTCTGCTTCCTTCCTTGATGCTGGACGTGGTGTGACGTCACCCTTTTTAAGGCTGAGCGATATTGCTCTGTGTGTGTGTACCCTGTCTTGTTATCCATTCATCTGTCCTTGTCCACTTAGACTTCATCCATGTCTTGGCTGTTGTACATTGTGCTGCCATGAACACTGAGGTGCACCTGTCTTTTTAAATTATGGTTTCCTCTGAATCTGTGCCCAGGAATGTGGTTGCTGGGTCCTATGGCACTTCTCTGTTTAGTTTTTAATAAACCTTTGTCCTAGTCTCCTTCATGGATTTAATGACTCTCTTTGCCACCAACAGGGAGGAGGGTCTTTTTTCCTCTCTTCTCTCTCCAGCATTTATTGTTGTAGATTTTCTACACTGAACATTCTAACGTGTGTGGTTGATGCCGCAGTGGACTCCTGATTTGCAGTTCTCTAATACTTTCAGATGCTAAGCATCTTCTCATGTGCTTCATGGCTGTCTCTACGTCTTCTGTGGAGAAAGGTCCATTTAAATCTTGTGCCCCTATTTGACTGGGTTGTTTGTTGGATATTGAGGTGCATAAGTTGTTTGTATGTTTTGGAGAGAAATTCCTCGTGTCTTTGTTTGCACATATTGATTCCATTATGAGGTTTATCTTTTTGTTGTGGTTATGATTTCCTCGGCTGTGCCAGTGCTTTTATGGGGAGTTAGGTCCTATTTATTTATTTATTTTATTTGTTGTGATTCAAAGAAAAACTTGCTGCATTTTATGTCAAAGTGTGTTCTGCTTTTTCCTTTAAGAGTTTCATATTATCTGTCCTTTGTTTTGGGTCTTTAATCTATTTGGAGTTTATTTTGGGGTATGCTGTTAGCGTTCTAATTTCATTCTTATAATCATTTCATAAAAAACCTGCACACTGTTCTTCATAGTGGCTGCAACTAATTCACCGTTTCACCAACAGTGTGGGAGGGTTTCCTTTTGTCCACACTTTCTCCAGCATTTATTTGTTGTCAACTTTGGGACAATGGTCATTGTGAACCATGTGAGGAAATACCTCATTGCAGTTTTGATTTGCATGTCTCTAATCTTCAGTGATGTTGACATCGCTTCATGTGATTCTTTTAAAGGGCATGAGTTAAATTTACCTCTTGAAATTGTCCACTTGAATGCCTGCCTCGTTTTGATTTTTTTTTTTTTTCAGTGACACCTAGGACATTTCTGGAAGGCAGTTATTTTCTACTTGCAGCCCCTTGATCCTTGTGCATATTAAATACCCAGCAGCACTGCTTTTCATGGTGTTGTGAAATTGAAAGGCCAGAAGGAAGCAGCACTGCTTCATGTCCTATTCTTCTCCTTTTTCTTTTCTTTCCTGTAATTTCCGTGTTATTTTATGTTGGAATATTGTTGATTTCTGATGTGTTTGTTTCAGTTGTACAGATCCATGGTTCAGTTATGCCTAGATGTTTTTTTAATTCTCTTTGGGTTTATTTTCATGTAGACGTGATTACAGTGTGTTCATCAACTGTCCTATGCTATTCAGTAGTTACTTTTTGATCATCTATTTGATATATATTACCATGTATATGTTAATTCCAAACTCTTAATTTCTCCCACTTGTTTCTGAAGGTGGGGGCCTCTGCAGAGGGCAGCAGGCACTCCAGGTTCATTGTGGAGGCACCCTGCCTGCCACACGCTCCCAGCTCCCTCAGCCTCAGGACACTCCAGCCTCAGGACCCAAGCTAACCAGGCTCCAGGATTGTGACACCAGCCCAGGTCACGTGGCCTGAGGGGAATAGAGTCAGCATTTCTTTTTCCATATATTTTTTTCACCCTACAATTTGAACAGAAGTGACTCATAATCTTGTGTTTTTTTGTTTTTTTTCTTTTTTCCTTTTCAATCTACTGCATCTTGATTTTCTTGTTGACCAAAAGTTCCTTTTCTAAATCTGTGAGTCTGTCTCTCTTTGGGAAAGAACTCCATGTGTATCCATTTTTAGATTACACCTAGAGGTGATATCACATGATACTTGTCTCTCCCTGGAATGATCATCTCTACTCTGCTTCCTGCGGCTGGACTTGGCAGCAGTTCCTGCTTCCTTATCGCTGAGAAGTTTTGCATTGCGTACATGTGCCCATCCTCTGTTTCCATTCATCTGTAATTTCTACATTTAGCTTGCTTCCCGGACCTGCCTACTGTAACTTGTTGGGCCGAGATTGCAGGGGTTCCCATGTCTTATAATTTTATTCTATTTTCTCTGGGTTTATGCCCACATGTGGGACTGAGCTTGCAGTGAAAACAGAAAAAAGAAAAATGAAGAGAGTAAAAAGAAAAAAGTTGCAGTAAAAAGAAAAAAAGAAGAGAGAAATTTGTTTTTCTCTTTCTCCCTCCTGAGAACAAAGAAGATGAAGAGAAGAGTAAGCAGACCTGAATATTCCTAGTTCTTTTTTTTTTTTTTAGCCATTCCTGCTCTGCATTTCTATAACTAAGTTTGCTTTCCTCCCCCACTAACTCTGCAGGAGCTACACTTTGCACCTATTTAAAGTCTCCTCTCTACTGGGAACAATTAAATCCTACTAAGGATAATCAGTCTAATAACACTAGAAAACTAGTCTGGGTGCCTTGTAGACAATGCCAGTATATAGTTTCTCTAAAAAAATAAGGATTGGTGTGGAACAAACTAAGTCAGATGACTTAGGTATATACTGGGCTACACATAATGGAAGTTCTTGACTTTAGTTCTTACTGATGACCTTGTTGTTATTGCTAGCTATATTGTTTTCTATATTGTCTGTTTCAGAAGTGTTGTCCCAAGCCTATTATACAGAGGGAAGTATGTCAGAAAGAGAAATGCCAGTGCAGAATATTAATGCATATGTATGGAATTTAGAAAGATGGTAATGATGACCCTATATGCAAGGCAGCAAAAGAGACGCAGATGTAGAAACAGTTTCAGACTCTGTGGGAAAAGTCAAGGGTGGGATGATTTGAGAGAACAGCATTGAGACGTGTATATTACCATGTGTGAAATAGATCACCAGTCCAGGTTCGATGCATGAGACAGGGCGCTCAGGGCCGGTGCACTGGGAAGACCCTGAGGGATGGGATGGAGAGGGAGGTGGTGGGAGGGGGCTTCAGGATGGGGGGGGGGGCACATGTGCACCTGTGGCTGATCATGTCGTTGTCTGGCAAAAACCACTACTATATTGTAAAGTAATCATACTCCAATTAAAATAAATTAATTTTTTTAAGTGTTGTCCCTTACATTACCAAGTGTGTGATGAAATGGTTATATAACGTCCCAAACTATGTTTAGATTCATTACCCTGAAGGGCCTCTGCCATCTACCTCTACAAAGATTAATCATAGCCATTGAAGCTGCTGACCTTTAACACCCCCTGAAAGGAGTTCAGGGTGAAAATTAGGAATGAGGCCCTCTGTGCTCCAAACAAAACACTGCAGAAGAGGCCTTCAGATAGTTAGACACTTTAGGGAGGAGATTTTTATGACCCCTGATTCTTGTATCTTCTCAAACCTAGAGAAACACTAACATCACTGACAGTGACGGCCACTTTGGCTATTAAGGAAAAAAATTGCAATTAAAGTCAAAATAGAGTAGCTACGGAATAACTAGGTGACACTATGGTGTGGTTTCAGACAAGTCCTTGTGCTGTTGAGAACTTGAGTTTTCTGAGCTGTGTCAGACTTAGCATGCCATCAGCCATTGTGAAAACCAATTCTGCTGGCAGTAGGTGACTGCAGTCTTACTTTTGAAAGGTCTCTTCTTGTAACTGTTATATGTTTAGACAAGGAAATTTCTCTGGATCCTATGTTGACAAGAAAAAAGAAAAAAAATGTGTAATGACCAATAGCCACATTAAAGGTTAAGACCTATGTCAATAAACCTAGGATACAACTGGATACCTGGCTGCAAGTCCCCTCAAAGTGTTAAGTCTAAATTAGGATTCAAGCTCCAGTTCAGGCTTAACTTTTTCTAATTTGTCTATTAATGTTCAGGTTGTCATTCCTCCAACTATTTCTGAGTCCTAATGGCTCCAGCCCTTTGGACAGGATGACCCAAGCTCTGACCCTATCTGGATCACAATCAAAACCATCATCAAACATAACCTGGTTCTTACTCCTTCTGTGAGCCCTAGTTACAATAACTTTTACGGATCTATGGCCTCTGTTTCCTTAAACTACCTGTAAAGACTTGTCTCCTCCAGATGACAGCAGATTCACTGTCAAGATAATAATGATGAAGAGAAAAACCAGTGCCCCCAAAGAGATTACAGCCACTCCTCCAAACAGAACCTGCAGGAATAACTCCAGTCACTCTGGATCCTCTTACTAAAATGGGACGAGTGCTCTGTGACTCCAATTAGACAGGGTCTATGAGTCCCATGTCAGCACTGAAGAAGTTATAAAAGATTGACCTTCTGTCCCTCATCACCCCAATAAAGATTTCTTGGGGTTCATATCTCTCAAGGAAAATTTGAAGTAGGAGATAGATTGGCCCTTGGGCTGAACAGGTGGTGATCGTCAAGCAGACAAAACTGAGGTATTGTCCTCAGCCAGACAAGAACAAGAATGACGCCTATATCCCTTTCTCCATTGATATGCTGCTGCTGCTGCAGCTGCTGCTGCTGCTAAGTCGCTTCAGTTGTGTCCAATTCTGTGCGACCCCATAGACGGCAGCCCACCGGGCTCCTCCTGTCCCTGGGATTCTCCAGGCAAGAACACTGGAGTGGGTTGCCATTTCATGCATGCTAAGTCGCTTCAGTCATGTCTGACTCTGTGTGACCCTATGGACAGCAGCCCTCCAGGCTCCTCTGTCCAAGGAATTCTCTAGGCAAAATACTGGAGTGGGTTGCATTTCCTTCTCCGTCTCCATTGATGCGGAGGAAATAAAATGACTGGGGAGTTTGTTGCAGTGAAAAGGAAAAAGGAAGTGGAGGAGGGTGAGGCATAAGGGTTTTTTTGTTTTGTTTTGTTTTGTTTTTTTCCTTTTCTTTCCAGAGAACAGAGAAGATAAAGAGAACAGTGAGCAGGCCTGAGCATTCCATTGTTTTGTTTTGTTTTGTTACTTTAGCTGCTCATAACTCTGCATGTCTGTAACTTAGTTTGCTTTTCTGCCCCTAACTCTCCAGGAACTACCCTTCACACCTATTGTCCACTGTTTACCCTTACAACACCACCGCTCCCCTGGTAGTTACAGATCAAAAAGAAGGCTGCAGAGCCACCGACCTGCCAGCTTCAATTACTGGGTTACCATGCCATCCTATGACTGTTTTGGAGAAGATTCTAATACACTTGTTCATCACCAAGCCCTCATGGGGAACCCTTGCCTTGTATGAGCCCTAGACTCTTCACGGCATGGGCACAGTTCTTGAGACACAAGCCTACTGTGTTGCCCCCTCCACTGCCTGAGGATTAAAGCCACCTTTCTATTTCCTCCAAGTTCTGTCTCCATCTCCGTATTTTTTCATTCAGCTTCAGTGGACAGAGAAAGCCAAGATTTTGGCCAGTAACACTTGTATGCTATTTTTAAGTGACCCTCCCTACATTCTGCAAAGTACAGAGCGAACAACAGTGCAGAAGTTTCCTTTCTCTCCACACCCTCTCTAGCATTTAATCTTTAATATGTTCAGGGCCAATCTGATGAATGTGAGTACTTACCTCATTGGACTTTTGATTTGCATTTCTCTAGTCATTAGGGATGCTGAGCATCTTTTCATGTGCCTATCTGCTATCTGTAGGCTTTTCTCAGAGAAATATCCATTTTGATCTTTGGCCCATTTTTTTTTTTCTTTCTTGGTTTGTATGTTTTTTGATCTTGAGCTGCATAAGCTGTTTGTATGTTTTGGAAATAAATCCCTGTGTCTCTTCCTTTGCAAATATTTCTTCCTATTCTGAGGGCTGTCCTTGACTTTCTTTGAGGGTTTCCTTTTGGTGTGCAAAAGCTTTTAAGGTTAATTCAGTCCCATTTTCTGATTTGTGGTTTACTTTCATTTTTTTAAGAGGAAGATCCACTTAGAACTTGCTGCATTCATGTCAAATTGTGTCCTGTTTATATTTGTCTGAAGAATTCATAGCATCCATGCTTACAACTAGATTTTTTAATCTATTTGGAGTTTATTTTTGTGTATGGCATTAAGGAGTATTCTAACTCATTCTCATTTTCATGGCTGAAGGAAGCTTCTCAATGTCCTCCATAGCGGCTGTTACCAGTTTACATCCCAAGCATTGGTGGAGGAGGCTTCCCTTGTGTCCATGCCTCTCCAGCAGTTATTGTTTTTAGAGTGTTTGTTCATGGTCTTCTGACTGGTGTAATGTGATCCCTGGCTGTGGTTTAGATTTTCATGTCTCTAATAAATAGTGACGTTGACACCCTTTCTTGTGATTATTTTAAAGGGTGTGAGTTCAACTTACTTCTTGAAATTGGCTTCATTAATGCTCGCCTTGTTTTGAATTCTTTTCTGATGACTACACCTAAGGCATTTCTCCATGAGATGGTTGGGTGGCATCACGATTCAATGGACCTGAGTCTGAGCAAGCTCCGGGAGTTGGTGATGAACAGGGAAGCCTGGCGTGCTGCAGTCTATGGGGTCGCAGAGTCAGACACGACTAAGTGCTGAACGGAACTGAACTAGGAGGGCAGGTGGTTTTTTCTTTGTGAAATGAAAATATCTCTTGCCATATTAATGAACAAGAAATGTCACAGCCATCAGAGATTTCTGGCCTCCAAATGTGAATGAGGGCTCCCCGAAAGGTGATCCAGAGGATGCTGCCAACCGCCATGGCAACTGCTGAGGAGTGGGGGAATGCAAGAAGCAAGGTGAACTAAGAAAGAGGATTGGCCCCAGACAGCTGAGAGGCACAAGAAAGGAATGAATGCAGCGAGCCCAGAGGTTTGCATCTTCCCATGCATAGAATGCTAAATTCCTTAACCGGGTATCTGATCTTTGCTGTTCAGACTGCCTGCTCCCTTTGTTGCAAACTTGTGTACAGCCTGACTCCCCTCTCTTGCCTCCTTGGAGCAGTTTTCTCAGAGTTATTGAGATGCTGTCTCCAAGGCTTGGAGTTGTAAACATTCCCACCAAGTAAAATAACTTTCTACTTTCAGCTTGTGACTGTATTTTTTTTAGTTGACAACTTACAGACCTTGAATCCTTGTGAAAGTTAAACCCCCAGCAGTACAGCTCTTCACCATGCTGTTACAGAAAATGGCCACAAGGTGGCAGCACGCCTTCATACCGCATTTAAAAAAAAAAACTAATTTCCTTGTTACTTTCTATTGGGATATAATTGATTTATAAAGTTGTGTTTCTTTTAGATGTATAGGAACTCGATTTAGTTATATTAATACATAGACGTCTATCTACTCTTTTGGTTTCCTTTTCACATATGGATGATCACAGTGTATTCAATAAACTTCCCTGTGCTATTCAGTAAGTACTTTTTGGTTGGGGGCAGGAGGAAAAGGGGACGACAGAGGATGAGATGGCTGGATGGCATTACCGGCTCGATGGACATGAGTTTGAGTGAACTCCGGGAGTTGGTGATGGACAGGGAGGCCTGGCGTGCTGCAATTCATGGGGTCGCAAAGAGTCGGACACGACTGAGCGACTGAACTTAATGTGTGTATATAATATGATATATTATAGATAGATAGATAGATAGATAGATAGATTTAAGGGATTGTTAATTCCAATCCCTAAATTATCCTGCCTGTATCTGGAGGGCAACAGGCACTCCAGGTTCATTGTGGAGGCACCCTGCCTGTCACATGCTCCCAGCTCCCTCAGCCCCAGGATACTCCAGCCTTGGGACCCAAGCTAATCAGGCTCCAGGGATGTGACACCAGTCTAGGTCTAGGTCACTATGTCCTGAGGGAAACAGAGTCATCATTCCCTTTTTTTGCTTTTTCTGTTTTTATCTCATCATTTGAACTGAAGTTTATAGGTGAATTACAGTCTTGTGGGTGTGTGTGTGTGTTTTTTTTTATTCCACCACAATTAGTTTCACTTCTATTAATACATACTGAGGTTTTGTTTTGTTTTGTTTTGTTTTTCCATATAGGTTATGTTAGGGTGTGGAGTAAGTGTCCTTGTGTTAAACAGTGGGTCCTGGTCATTTATTTTATAAATAGTAGTATTCATGTATTTGTCTGAAGCAACTCTGAAGAAACTCATTTCTCCATGCCCCATATCTTTATATCTTGGCGATTAGAAGTTTCTTTTCTAAGTCTGCAAGGCTTTGTCTCCAGGCAAGAAGTTCAATTGTATCTATCTTTAGATTACACCTAAAGGTGATATCATGATACTGATACTTGTCTCTTTTGTGTCCCTTACGTCACTTGGAATAATCATCTCCACTTTCTTTCCTGTGGCAGCCTTGGATTATTTCCTGCTTCTTTATGGCTGAGAAATATTGCATTGTGTACATGTACCCCATCGTCTGTATGAACTCAACTGTGCTTCTACGATTACCTTGATCCCCAGTCTTGGTTATTATACCTTACAGGGTCAAAATCACAGGGTTAGCCATCTTTTAAAAAATATTTCGTCTGTATTCTCGCCCCTACCCCAGTCCAAACATGAGATACAAGCCTGCTCAGGCTCCAGGAATGGGATAGCTGCCCAAATCAGGGAGGGTGCATGCAGGGAATAAATTAGTCATTGATTTTTTTTTCTTTGTTTTCTTTAACTTCATGCTGAAGCTGTTACATTTGTAGTTTTGTGCTTGCCGTTAGTGTGCAACCACCCGATTCAGTTATGACGTATATACAGCATGTCTGTTCCTTTTTGGATTCTTTTGCCATAGAGATTATTACAGAAGCTCGAGCAAAGTTCCACTTACTGAACATCGAGTTCTTCTTGAGCATCTATGACAGCTACAGATTTCTGCATATATATGGAAGGAAGGAAAGAGATAATCCTTTTGCATTATCTATTACACCTACAGATTCTGTGTATATGTAAGTCCCTACCTCCAAATTCATCCCTGCCCTTTCTTTTTTTTTTTTTTTTTGCTGGCACCCTCTGTGTTTGAATTCTCAGAGTCTCTTTTTAGGTTGTAAGTTTGTTCCTTTGTATCTCTTTTTAAATTTTTCCTACAAGGAACATCAAAGGCTGTTGTCTTCCTCAGTCTGGCTGACTTCACTTAGTGTACAATCCTTCAAGGTCCATCCTCCTGGAGACTAGTGGCATAATTTCTTAATTTCAGTGGCGCTTTTTTTTACTCAGCAAGGCTGAGTAATGGTCCATTGTCTATATGGAACACATTTTCTTAACACTTAATCTGTCAGTGGACATTTTGCAGGCTCTGTTTTGGCTGTTTCAAGTATAGCTGCAGTGAATGTTGGGGTGCATGTGTTTTTATTGAATGATGACTTTCTCAGGATATCAGCCCAGGTGAGGGGATGTCTGATCCTAGGATTAGATCTGAGAGATTTTTTTTTTTTTTTTGACATGCGGAGGCTGTGCTTTCTAGTGGCTGTTATCAATGTCCATTTCCACTGAACATGTACTGGGATTACCTCACCTCCTAGCTGTATCCTACTTTTATTATTTGTTGACTTCTGAGGATGACCAGTCTGACTGGTGGGATTTGATTTCCCATTGTTTTGATTGGTATTCCTGCAGCAATTAGGGATTCTGTGCATCTACTCCTGGGGTGGAGGTTTGCTTTTTTTTCCTTCTTGTTTTCTTCACATTAAAGAGCATGTGGGACATTTTACTGTGGCAACTGACTTCTTGACATTCTGTTGTGTTTGGAATTTATTTCTGCAACCCCCGCCCTGGGAGGTTTCCTGAGGGCAACTGTCGTTAACAGAAACCCCAGGCCTTGTGAATTAGAGGTGCTGGTCAGGCTCCTTGGTCAAGTGGTAGTTACAGGAAATGTTTACAGGCAACTGCACTTTTTAAAGCACATCTCTGATTCCTGGGAAAGTCAGCATCCTGGACTGTGGATTAGAGTGAAGTGTGAACAAAGAGTGAAGTGAACAAACCCCAAAGGGCCTGTGTTTCACTACTTTCCCCCCATAAAGCATCACACACACACACACACATGCACACACACACACACTCTGGACTAATTACTACCAGGTTCCTGCTGAGTGTGCTTAGGTGCCTAGGAGGCTGCACACCAGAAAGGAGGCTTGAACTGGAATGCCCAGCACCAGGGTACATGCAGGGTTTGTAATATTTGCTCCCAAGTCCCTGGAGGCTGGGATTCCGCTGGGGAATCTGGTCTGATCCAGAACATAGCAGGCAGTAGATGTTTAAAAGGGTTCAGTGAAGGGCACCCTGCCAGGCTGCATCAAACTCACCCCAGTCCAGGTAGCAGCCCCAATCAGGGAGGTTGAGGGGAATAAAGTAGGCACTGCTTCTCTCTCCTTCTCTTTAATATCATGCCAATGTTATGTTACAGTATAGTTGATTTGCGATATTGTGATTGTTGCTGTATCAGCCAGTTCAGTCGCTCAGTGGTGTCCAACATTTTGCGACCCCATGAGTCGCAGCATGCCAGGCCTCCCTGTCCATCACCAGCTCCCAGAGTTCACTCAGACTCACATCCATCAAGTCAGTGATGCCATCCAGCCATCTCATCTTCCATCGTCCCCTTCTCCTCCTGACCCCAATCCCTCCCAGCATCAGAGTCTTTTCCAATGAGTCAACTCTTCTTAAGAGTTGGCCAAAGTACTGGAGTTTCAGCTTTAGCATCATTCCTTCCAAAGAAATCCCAGGGCTGATCTCCTTCAGAATGGATTTGTTGGATCTCCTTGCAGTCCAAGGGTCTCTCAAGAGTCTTCTCCAACACCACAGTTCAAAAGCATCAATTCTTCGGCGCTCAGTCTTCTTCACAGTCCAACTCTCACATACATACATGACTACTGGAAAAACCATAGCCTTCATTAGATGGACCTTAGTCGGCAAAGTAATGTCTCTGCTTTTGAATATGCTATCTAGGTTGGTCATAACTTTTCTTCCAAGGAGTAAGCGTCTTTGAATTTCATGGCTGCAGTCACCATCTGCAGTGATTTTGGAGCCCTAAAAAATAAAGTCTGACACTGTTTCTACTGTTTTCCTATCTATTTCCCATGAAGTGATGGGACCAGATGCCATGATCTTCGTTTTCTGAATGTTGAACTTTAAGTCAACTTTTTCAATCTCCTCTTTCACTTTCATCAAGAGGCTTTTAGTTCCTCTTCACTTTCTGCCATAAGGGTGGTGTCATCTGCATATCTGAGGTTATTGATATTTCTCCCGGCAATCTTGATTCCAGCTTGTGCTTCTTCCAGCCCAGCGTTTCTCATGATGTACTCTGCATAGAAGTTAAATAAGCAGGGTGACAATATACAGCCTTGATGCACTCCTTTTCCTATTTGGAACCAGTCTGTTGTTCCATGTCCAGTTCTAACTGTTGCTTCCTGGCCTGCATACAGATTTCCTATCTCTTTCAGAATTTTCCACAGTTTACTGTGATCCACACAGTCAAAGGCTTTGGCACAGTCAGTAAAGCAGAAGCAGATGTTTTTCTGGAACTCTCTTGCTTTGTCCATGATCCAGCGGATGTTGGCAATTTGATCTCTGGTTCCTCTCCCTTTTCTAAAACCAGCTTGAATATCAGGAAGTTCACGGTTCACGTATTGCTGAAGTCTGGCTTGGATAATTTTGAGCATTACTTTACTAGCATGTGAGATGAGTGCAATTGTGTGGTAGTTTGAGCAGTCTTTGGCATTGCCTTTCTTTGGGACTGGAATGAAAACTGACCTTTTCCAGTCCTGTGGCCACTGCTGAGTTTTCCAAATTTGCTGCATATTGAGTGCAGCATTTTCACAGCATCATCTTTCAAGATTTGAAATAGCTCAACTGGAATTCCATCACCTCCACTAGCTTTGTTCGTAGTGATGCTTCCTAAAGCCCACTTGACTTCACATTCCAGGATGTCTGTCTCTAGATGAGTGATCACACCATCGTGATTATCTGGGTCGTGAAGATCTTTTTTGTACAGTTCTTCTGTGTATTCTTGCCACCTCTCTTAATATCTTCTGCTTCTGTTAGGTCCATACCATTTCTGTCCTTTATCGAGCCTATCTTTGCATGAAATGTTCCCTTGGTAGCTCTAATTTTCTTGAAGAGATCTCTAGTCTTTTCCATTCTGTTGTTTTCCTCTATTTCTTTGCATTGATAGCTGAAGAAGGCTTTCTTATCTCTTGCTATTCTTTGGAACTCTGCATTCAGATGCTTATATCTTTCCTTTTCTCCTTTGCTTTTCGTTTCTCTTCTTTTCACAGCTATTTATAAGGCCACCCAATTCAGGTATAACATATCTATGAGATATGTTTTTTGTTGTTGTTGGTTTTTTCTTTTTTTTTTTGGCTGTAGACGGTCAAACAGAGTTGTGAGCATCAGGTCCTGGTGGCAGATGTATCTCAGATAGAGTTTTCTGTGTCTACAAAGAAGGAAGATAGGAGATAATTTCTGTGGATTCTCTCCTGAAGCGAAGTGAAGTCATTCAGTCATGTCCAGCTCTTTGTGACCCCATGGATGGTGGCTCCTCTGTGGATTTTCCAGGATTCTCTCCTAGAGATACCAATTTCTGTGTATAGGTTAGAGGTACAGATTCCCATGAACATGGGAAAGGAAGGAAGGAAGGGAGAAAGGAAGAGGATAATCCTTGGGGATTATTGATTACACATACAGGTTTCTATGTCTGTGTTCAGATCTCCTAGTTCATTTTCTGGCTTTTCACATTCTTTTCTTTTTACTTTTTTTTTTTTTCTATTTCTTGGAACCCTTCGTTTGTGTTTGAAATCTCAGAGTTTCTTTGGGCTCATAAATAAGACACTTTGTATGGCTATTAATAATTTGCCTAGCAGGTACATCATACACTATTGTCTTCCTATGCTGACTGACTTCTCTTAGAAATGATCCTTTAAGGTCCATCTGTGTGGATACCTGTGGACACGTGACCCCAGGTTCAGTGTCTGGGAGGGGGTCACCCTGGAGACTGTGGACTTGTGACCCCCCGCCAGGGTCTGGGGGTGGGGTCACCTTCGAGAGTGTCCACATGTGACCTCAGGTGCAGGGTCTGGGGGTTGTGTAGGTCTCACCCCTCCGCACGAGTCAGGATGGTGTGTACCTGGAGACCCTCTCTCTCCCCTTTTACTGTAGTGTGTCTTGTTCCCCTGAGATTTCCAACAGCTGAGTTGTGGTGAAGGAAAGGAAGCATATGTTGCAGGTTCTGAGCAAGGGAACCAGGGCAGACGGAGCTTAAAAGGTTCACACTCCTGGAAGGCTTTCATGGGAAGTTTAAAGACAAGGTTAGAAGGGGGTTATGGAGTGGGTTATCTGCTCAGGGACCTTCTCCTGATTGGCTGGTGGTGAGGTCATCGGGAATTAGCATCATCACCTTCTGGTTCTAATGGATCTGGAGTCTGTGTGCTTGTAGGCAGCATGCAGTTAACTTTTCCACCTGTTGGGGATTTGAGTGTGTATAAGACAGCTCACAGGACACGGCTCAGAACATTATCCACAGCCCTTGAGAAGGAGCTTAGGTCCTTGACTTTGTTTAATGGCTATGTTACTGTTTTCTCCTCTTTGACAGTTTTCCTTTCTTTCTGCATGTCCTCACTTCTCTAGTTAAATGCACACTTTGGATCTCAGATAAGCCGGGGAGGCTAAAGGTTTTCTACAGACAGGAGGCAGGTAGAGGACATGGTATGTTTTCCCTTAAAATTGGATGATTTTTGGATTAATGGATTAATCAGTGCTTCATAGGATTTTCTCCTCTTGTTTTATTCCCACCTCTTCCCAAGAAGATCAATTTCAGTGATTAAACTGAAGAGGAAAAGTTAACATTTTGCACAACCCCCTGTTCCTTCTGCCTCTGTAACTCAGCTTGCTCCTTGCAAAGTCTGGATCACATAGTTCTCAGAAAGTGGGGACTCACAATAGTAGGAACTGGAGCTTATTGCACTCACCCTTGTCCTGCTCTCTGCAATTACCCAGCCCCTTCAACCCCGCAAACCCACTTAATCATGGCTGTCTATGTATAAAAACTCTGTAACCCCTTTTTTTGGGGCTCAGAGCTTGGAGTGTTAACTCCTCTGGGCCCACTAGCGTAATAAACCAGAGTTCTCCAACTCTCCGAGTGTGGTGCTTGGTTTCTCGAGTACTGGTTTCTGCAACAAAGGACAAGGTAGGGACTTCCCTGGTGGTCCAGTGGCTAACAGCTGGCGCTTACAATGCAGGGGACCCAGGTTCAGTCCCTGGTCAGAGAACTAGATCCCACATGCCACAGGTAAAAGATCCCTTGTGCCAGAACAAACTGACCCTGGAACAGAAGATTAACTGTACTTAAAACAAGATTACACTGGTCAGACCACTGATGACCAATTTGAAGGTGACTGACAGAGCTGACTGTGCTGTTTCTGCATGTAGCCCCTCTGCCCCATTCCCACCCACTCCCCCCACCACCCCAATCTATAAAAGCTCTCACACCCTGCTTGTTGGTGGTGGGCACGGCCTTGCACAGATGTCCACCACCCAACTCTCCAGTTTCTGGCATCTAAAATAAAGCCCACGTTTCTTTCTGCCAACCTGGAGTGTTTATTGGCTTTCAAGAAGAGAGCAGCCAGACCCCAGCTACTCTTTTCAGCAGCATGCTGATTCACAATTGTTTTAATAAATAATTAGGTATTGATTGGGCTTCCCTTGTGGCTCAGCTGGTAAAGAATCTGCCTGCAGTGCGCAAGGCCTGGGTTCAATCTCTGGGTTGGGAGGATCCCCTGGAGAAGGGAAAGTCTACTTTCCCCTACTCCACTCCAGTATTCTGGCCTGGAGAATTCTATGGACTGAATAGTCTATGGGGTCGCAAAGAATCGGACACAACTGAGCAACTCACTTTCACTAGGTATTGGTTTAGGCTTATTTTACTGTTAACTTTCAGTGTATGCATTCTGATATAAGCTTTATGCAAGGAGAAACGTTTCTTGTTACTAATATGAGGAGTATTGCTTCTATTAATTAATAAATTAAGTTTAGTTCAGTTGCGCAGTTATGTCCAACTCTTTGTGACCCCATGCACTGCTGCATGCCAGGCCTCCCTGTCCATCACCAACTCCTGGAGCTTGCTCAAACTCATGTCCATTGAGTCAGTGATGCCATCCAACCATCTCATCCTCTGTTGTCCCTTTCTCCTCCTGCCTTCAATCTTTCCCAACATCAGGGTCTTTTCCAATGCATCAGTTCTTCACATCAGGTGGCCAAAGTATTGGAGTTTCAGCTTTAGCATCAGTCCTTCCAATGAATATTAAGGACTACTTTCCTTTAGGATTGACTGGCTTGATCTCCTTGCAGTCCAAGGGACTCGCAAAAGTCTTCTCCAACACCACAGTTCAAAGGCATCAATTCTTCAGCACTCAGCTCTCTTCATGGTCCAACTCTCACATCTATACATGACTACTGGAAAAACCATAGCTTTGACTAGATGGACCTTAGTCAGCAAAGTAATGTCTAGGTTGGTCATAGCTTTTCTTCCAAAGAGCAAACCTCTTTTAATTTGATGACTGCAGTAACTATCTGCAATGATTTTGGAGCCCAAGAAAATAAAGTCTGTCACTGTTTCTGTTGTTTCCCCATCTATTTGCCATGAAGTAATGGTACCAGATGCCATGATCTTCATTTTTTGAATGTTGAGTTTTAAACCAGTTTTTTCACTGTCTTTCACTTTTATCAAGAGGCTCTGTAGTTCCTCTTTGCTGTCTGCATATCTGAGATTATTGATATTTCTCCTGGGAAATCTTGATCCCAGCTTGTGCTTCCTCAATCTCAGCATTTTGCATGATGTATTCTGCATTTAAGTTAAATAAACAGAGTGACAATATACAGCCTTGATGTACTCCTTTCCCGATTTGGAACCAGTCTGTTGTTCCATGTCCAGTTCTAACTCTAACTTCTTGACCTGCATACAGGTCAAGGCCTGCCTGTCAAGAGGCAGGTCAGCTAGTCTGGTATTCCTATCTCTTGAAGAATTTTCCACAGTTTGTTGTGATCCACACAGTCAAAGGCTTTGGCATAGTAAGTAAAACAGAAGTAGATGTTTTTCTGGAACTTTCTTGCTTTTTGATGATCCAACAGATATTGGCAATTTCATCTCTAGTTCCTCTGCCTTTTCTAAATCAAGCTTGAACATCTGGAAGTTCTCAGTTCACATACTGTTGAAGCCTTGCTTGGAGAATTTTGAGTGTTACTTTGCTAGCATGTGAGATGAGTGCAATTGTGCAGTAGTTTGAGCATTCTTTGGCATTGCCTTTCTTTGGGATTGGAATGAGAACTGACCTTTTCCAGTCCTGTGGCCACTGTTGTGTTTTCCAAATTTGCTGGCGTATTGAGTGCAGCACTTTAACAGCATTATCTTTTAGGATTTAAAGTAGCTCAGCTGGAATTCCATCACCTCCACTAGCTTTGTTCGTAGTGATGCTTCCTAAGGCCCACTTGACTTCAGTCTCCAGGATGTCTGGCTCCAGGAGAATGATCACACCATCATGGTTATCTGGGTCATTAAGATCTTTTTTTTTTTTTTTTTTTGTATAATTCTTCTGTGTATTCTTGTATAATTAATAAAGTAGTCTGATATTAATTAGTTGTTTGCTGGGGTCCAGCGCCGGTGGATCCAGGGAATTTGAAGTAGGGACGGAGTCGGTGAGGAAAACTTATTTATTTAGAAATATAAAGAGAGATTAGGAAAGAATAGTGTAGTAGGAAAATTAGTGAAGAAAAGATGCTGAATAACTTGGTTTATGTGGAAAACCAATAAAACTCCAAGACAAGGAATTTGCACCGTCTACGTAGGCCACCGGCACCCACTTGAATAGCAGAAGGTGCCTCGCCTTGGGCTCCCTCTTGTGTGGGTCTTAGAAGCCAGGGCAAATAAGTAGACACTGTGAGCCTTCATGCTCCAGATGGGAATTCAGCCAGAAAAGGGAGAAAAGAATGACATGGGGGAGCCAAGCATTGGTGCCAGACCCACAACTTTATTTTCAAAAGCAGCTTATATACCCGAAGTTGTACATAAAGAAATAATGGAATATGCAGAGTTATGCAGGGGCAGCAGTCCTGACCCTTATTGAGACCAGGCTTTCCTCTTGCATACCTTCCCGTATACAAAAGGTCCCAGGTGGTTTTACATCATCTTCTGGCCAGGGGGCCTGTTAATATTTTTATGGCTCTTTTCCTAGATAAATATCTATTCAACCAGGAAACTCTTTTTCCCTAGAAGTGTTTTTTCTTTAATCTGCATCACCCTCAAAGTACTAAATAAAGTTACATTTCTGTAGAACAAAGGTGCAGCGGGTTATAACAAAGAAAGTACTTAGCTCAAAGATCTAATGTTGCTAATACCAGGTCTACTACCTGTTATATATATATATATATATGTATGTATGTATACTAACTATATCTACAAATAAAAGATATGAAAACTTGGCAGCAAGAATTGGCTCAACAAATGAAACCCTTAATCAGTCCTATTCTAATGATTTTGACTCCTTGGAAGCCCCTACATTCCTAGGATGTTTTAAGCTTCCTGTGCCTCTTGCAGTCGGGAGGCCACAAACAATCACATATGCAGCTGTAAGAATCCGGCAGGCAGGCTAGAAAGCCATCAGAGGGGTTTTTGGATTGAAACACTCTTATTATGCCCCGGGGACTTATTATCTAAAACCTCTAAATTAACTTTTTCCAGAAAAAGGTGGTGGGGGGACAGCCCCTGTTAATGTCAGAAGAGTAGGTGGAAAGCATAACACAGTAAAGCAGGCAGACTCTGGTTTTGGGGGGTAGATGCTCGGGAACAGGGGGTCTCCTGAGGCTTAATTCTGCCTTTGCTTATGCGAGCCTCCTTCCTCATGACCTTTGCCACGGGCGGAGTTCCTCACGCTGGCTCCAGGCAGTTGTTGATGTATTTATAGGTGATTATGTGGTTGACCTTGAATGCTTTCTTCATTGATGACTGCTTTTAAGCTGACTGTGGTATTGTATATGCTTATTCTCTAGAGATGTTTCTTGTTGTTTGGTTGTCCAGTCATGTCCAACTCTTTGTGACCCCGTGGACTCATGACCTACCAGGCTCTGGCTGGCCTGCCCTGGCCTACCAGGTTCCTCTGACCATGGAGATTCTCCAGGCAAGAACACTGGAGTGGGTAGCCATGCCCTCCTCCAGGGGATCTTTCTGACCAGGGATCTTCGAGTTTCCTGCATTGGCAGGCGATTCTTTACTGCTGAGCCTCCAGGGAAGCCCAGAGACATTAGTACCCTATAACTAAAAACCTGTGTCTAAAAACATACCTTTTAAGATAACACTGAAAGTTATGTTAAAAGTTATATTTTTAAGTAATATTTAAGGTTGAACTAAAGTTCTTTTCTGGAAAACCGGCTATCACCAGGCTTATAAGGCTTATTAGCTTTACTCATAAATGATAGGATGAGTTTGTTCTTGTAAACTGTCTATAGCAGCTCCTCTGGCTCCAGGATATTTAACGTCTTTTATCATCCTTTATGGCACTTTATCCATAGCACCAGCTTTAAATCTCTATCTCCTACACGTAGATACTAAGTGAGTCTTTTATTTACTTATGAGAGTTGAATCTGGTGCAAAGTTTGCTCTGATTTTAGCATAAGTGTTGTGAGGTTTAAAATCTCCCCTAGGCTTCACTTAGTCCATTGAAGAACACTTTCCAGGATGCTCATCTTGTCAGGACTTATCTCCTCTTGTATGTTAGGGGCTTATTAATGGGTTATGAAGTTATTGATATTGGAGGGAGTGACTGTGTGTGCTTCATGACTCAATCAAGCTCTCTATTCTTTATTTACCATTAATTCTCCATTTTTTTAAATTTCTTAAAAACTTTTGTATAAGCTATGTTCCTGAGGTACAAAACACAGCCTACATCTTCCCCTCCCTTGGGCTATGCCTTGACTGAACATCTGATCATTATGGTAATTATGCTTTCTTCTGTTCCTCCCCAGGGTTCCCTGAGGATGGGGTTTACCAGAGGGTCGATTATCAAACAGGATCCTCTAGAGGAGAGTGAATCACCACCAAGTTCTTTGACTTTAGGCTGATGCTCATCCTATTCTGGTGAATAATTTTGTTGTTATAATTATGTGAATATAGGGCTAAGGGGACGACAGAGGATGAGATGGCTGAATGGCATCACTGACTCAATGGACATGAGTCTGAGTAAACTCTAGGAGTTGGTGATGGACAGGGAGGCCTGGCGTGCTGCAATTCATGGGGTCGCAACGAGTCGGACATGACTGAGCGACTGAACTGAACTGAACTGAACTGAGGGCTAAGCATAGAAGGATATCTAATCCCAGGGTGGATCTTCCTTGTGGTGTAATCATAAGTGTTAAAGTCAGCTTCATGGCTTATTTATGCTTTTTTATTACTTTATTTTTTAATTTAAAAACTTGTCTTCCACTTTTATTGATATTCACTTGACATATAGAGACCTTATAATTTTAAGATATACACCATAATAAGTTGACTTACATACATGATGAAATGATTATCACAAAAAATTTAGTGAACATCCAATCTTACATAAATACATTAAATAAACATGAAAAATAGTTTTTCTTTGTGTTGAGAACTCAAGATTCTCTTAACTTTCATAGGTAACATACACAGTGTTAAATTTATTTCATAGTTCATTTTCTTTTAACTGTGGATTTTTACAACTTCGCTAGGACTTAACTTTATTTTGAGGTAATCCCATGCTTTACACTGGATTTCTACTGATATGAATTAATCTTAGGACCAAAGTAGCTGGCATGCAATGTGCCAACCCTAATTAGTTAATATAACTTCCTCAGACTCCCTCTTGTGTGTGCTTGGTCTCTCAGTTGTGTCTGACTCTTCGCAACCCCATGGACTATAGCCTGGCAGGCTTCTCTGTCCATGGGACAGGGAAGAATACTGGAGTGGGTTGCAATTTCCTCCTCCAAGGGATCTTCCCGACCTGGGGATAGAACCTGCATCTTCTGTGTCTCCTGCCTTGCAGGTGGGTTCTCTACCTGCTGAGCCTCCTCTTATGGCTTACCTTTCATCCCTACTGTTTCCCACAGGGCAGGGTTACACAAGGCATAGTTTTTTTGTGCAGCTTGTGTCTGCATCTTCTAATCTTCTATGTTTAGAGACCATTCTCACCAGATGCAGATAATTGCATCTGTAATTATACCAATACGAGACATTAATAGACTAAGATCATGGCATCTGGCCCTATCACTTCATGGCAAATAGATGGGGAAACAGTGGATGACTTTATTTTTCTGGGCTCCAAAATCACCGCAGATGGTGACTGGAGCCATGAAATTAAAAGACACTGCTTGAAAGGAAATTTATGACCAACCTAGATAGCATATTCAAAAGCAGAGACATTACTTTGCCAACAAAGATCCATCTACTCAAGGCTATGGTTTTCCAGTGGTCACGTATGGATGTGAGAGTTGGACTATAAAGAAAGCAGAGCGCTGAAGAATTGATGCTTTTGAACTGTGGTGTTGGAGAAGACTCTTAAGATTCCCTTGGACTGCAAGGAGATCCAACCAGTCCATCCTAAAGAAGATCAGTCCTGGGTGTTCATTGGAAGGACTGATGCGGAGGCTGAAACTCCAATACTTTGGCCACCTCATGCAAAGAGCTAACTCATTGGAAAAGACCCTGATGCTGGGAGGGATTGGGGGCAGGAGGAGAAGGGGACAACAGAGGATGAGATGGCTCGATGGCATCACCAACTCAATGGACGTGAGTTTGGGTGAACTCCGGGAGTTGGTGATGGACAGGGAGGCCGGTGCGCTGCAGTTCATGGGGTCACAAAGAGTCGAACATGACTGAGCAACTGAACTGAACTGAACTGAGACTGGAACTTGTTTGTTTATGGGGTTATTAAATCCATCCAGGTATTTACAGGGCTTCACTTTAATTATTAAGCTACATCACCAGGTTGAGTAGGACTTTGTATGTATAAGTTTTAGCATTTAAGTGATATATTGGTATTCAATGTAGTAGTTTGAGTTAAATTAAAATCAGAATTGAAATATTTAATATTTTTTTTCTTTTGAAGATTATTAAAATGTACTTTATTGCTAATTTTGTTTGAGGTACATGACAGTTCCAGAGTGATGCATTTTTTTTACAAACATTATCTGTTTTATTGGGGTATAGTTGCTTTACAAGGAAGTGAATCATTGTGTAGTTGTGAGTCAATGGAGTGAATCCCCATCCCACACCTCTAGGTCATCACAGAGCACAGAGCTGAGCTCCCTATGCTACGCAGCAGCTTTCCACTAGCTGTCGGTTTTACAGACGGTAGTGCATATATGTCAAAGGTACTCTCTCAGTTTGTCTCACCTTCTCCTTCCCCTACTGTGTCCACAAGTCTGTTGTCTAAGTCTGTGTCTCTAGTGCTGCCCTGCAAATAGGTTTATCAGTACCTTGAGTCAACATTTTGCTTCAGGAGACAAGGACATGGGGGCTCACATGTGGTTTCGTTAGCTGGAGCACAATTAGCTCCTTGTGCCGTCTACTTCTTGCCCAGAGGCCAGAGACAGACTGGTCTGGAGGGGGAAGGGCATTTATTCAGCAAAGCTAACTGGAAAATGGGACAGCAGGGAAGGCAAAATTGTGATAATTTAAAGTGGCTCTGCATGGTGGCTTTTGTTAAAAAAAAAAAAAAAAAACAAAAACCCAGTTCCAGGAGCCTCTCCAGGAACCAAGGCTGCAGCTGACACAGAGCTGTATTAAACCCAGCCACACCACTCTTGGCACATCACCACGTGACATTTACATGGAGTTTGTTAATTTACTGGGCTTCCCTGGTGGCTCAGCTGGTGAAGAATCTGCCTGCAATGCAGGAGACCTGGCTTCGATCCCTGGATTGGAAAGATTCCCTGGAAAAGGGACTTGCTACCCACTCCAGTATTCTGGCCTGAAGAATTCCATGGACTGTATAGTCCATGGATAGAAAAGAATCAGACATAACAAAGCAAGTTTCACTTTCACTTTGTCAATTTATTACAATTGCTACACTCAACAACACTTTGATATATCACAGGTATCTCTGCCACTTACTACTGTAAAATCACATAGAATCTATAGTGATACAGTTCAGTTCAAGTGTGGCTTTCCATTAAACAGCTTCAATTTATTCACCCATATGATAAACTTTTAACCATGATCAGAGTTGGCCTACCCAAGATATTTTTACAAATCAAATGAAGTAATTCATTTTTAATTAATTAATTTTTGTCTGTGCTGGGTCTTCACTGCTGCTGAGGCTTTTCTCTAGTTGTGGCAAATGGAGACAGTTCACTAACTGTGGTGTGTGGCCTTCTCCCTGCAGTGGCTTCTAATGTTATAGAGCAGGGGCTCCAGGGCACAGGCTCAGTAGCTGTGGGGCACAAGCTGTTACTCCATGACATGTAGGATCTTCCTGGACCCAGGGATCAGGCCCATGTTCCCTTCACTGGCAGACAGACTCTTCACACTGGACTACCAAGGAAACCCGTGAAGTAATTAATACACAAGAGAATTTTATAGAAGCCATACATGAAAGCAATTCCAGTAGCTGGAATTCTTCAGAAGGAAGTAATGAGCATATCATTTCAGTTTTATATTTAAAGCTTTGCTTGCATAATAGTTTAAAATCATTTCTTAAAAACACAGCAATATACATGCCTCTAAGCAGGAACTTGATGTAGTGTAATGCTGTGGAGAGATAGCAAGAAACATACACATTAATCAGAAATGTCATTAGTGGACATTTTCTCTGTTTTCTCTGGGTAGTGGAATCACAGAAAATGATTAAAACTTTGTTTGCTTTGCAGTAACTTATGAATTTTCCCCCATATATGTATAACTTTGATAACTTTTTAAAAGGAGATTACTTGGGGAGGGGAGAAAATCAATGATTCCCTGTAAAATAGCATTTAGATAGCTCTCCCCAGAATTTTCATTCTACAGAATTCCATTATTCGAGGCTTGCGGTAGAACAGTAAGTGCAAGGCCATTCCTGAGTGCTATCAGAAAAGTCTTTTTAGCAAAATTATTGCCTTTCCAAGTAATCATATCTGCAAAAGAAAAGGATTTCTCTTCCATTTCCCGTCATTATAAGTTTAAATTAAATTCTGTCTTCTCTTTGTTTCCTTTTTCTCTTGTCCATGTTGTTTCTCTGTGGCTTAGAAGGGGATCATTCTGTCTCTATGGAAACTCTCAAAAAATACAGAAAGAATTGGCCAAGTTAGAACAAACACAAACAGTGAAATCCATTTCATAGTTCTTTTGTGGACTGTGATTGTCCAGTCCATCTCTTTCTTTTCTGGTTCTGATGCTGAAATGCTTTATCTCTTGTTTTGCATGGCCTCAGCCACCTCTGAGACATGGTGTCTCTCAGACCTGAGGAGGAAGGCTTTGCTCCCTATGTCACAGCACCAGCAAGACAGTTGTTCTCATCCCCGCTAACGTGTAGGGGGATCCAAGGTAAAGGAAACGGTGCTCTACTTGCTTTGTTTAGTTCTTTTCTTTCTCCTTGATGGAAGCTAAGGCTCTGTAAATGTTATTGTAATCTATTTATTTTATAACAGCTACTTAGCAAAAGGGTTTAGCCTTTCTTCTCTACTGAATCTCAAATGAGAGCCTTTAAAAATATAACTTCTCTTCTCTCTTGAGGTAATGCAACAGTAATACATATATTGATTCGGGATATGACAAACTCTTGGACAGTTTTTCGTTTTTGTATCCTGTTGGTTGTGGAAGCATGTTCCCTGCGATAAGCCATCAAGATGCTTGAAGAAGTGGTAGGTGGTTGGTGAGAGTGTGTGTGTAACTAGCATACACTTTTCCCAGATGGACTTATAATAGCAACAGTATCAATGAAATTATTTAATACGTACCATTTTCTAAAATATGTGCCGTTGAAGACCAGCTCAGTGGATGGACTGAGTACAAGCTCGAAAGCACTTCCCAAAGCCACACTTGCAAGAAAAAAAATGTCATGGTAAATGTTTGATGGTCTGCTGCCTGAACTGATCCATTACAGCTTTCTGAATCCCAGTGAAACTATTACATCTGAGGAGTATGCTCAGCAAATCAATGAGATGCATTGAAAACTGCAAGGCTTGCAGCCGGCACTGGTCCACAGAAAGGGCTCAGTTCTTCTCCATGACAATGCCCCACTGCACATCACACAATTAACTTCAAAAGTTGAACAAATTGGCTATGGCATTTTGCCTCATCTGCCATATTCATCTGACCTCTCACCAACCACCTAACACTTCTTCAAGCAACTTGATGACTTTTTGCAGGGAGAATGCTTCCACAACCAACAGGATGCAAAAAAAGTTGTCCAAGAGTTTGTCATATCCTGAAGCACTGATTTTTTTTTTTTTTTTGGCTACAGCAATAAACAAACATATTTCTCATTGGCAAAAATGTGTTGATTCTAATGGTTCCTATTTTGATTAATAAAGATATGTATGAGCCTAGTTATAATGATTTAAAATTCACAGCTTGAAACCACATTTATGTTTGCCCCAAACTAATAGATGGACAACAGGCATATAATAAGATGCTCAGCATCATTAATTAATAGAAATACAAATCAAAATCACAGTGAAACACCACCTCGCACCAGTCAGAGTGGCCATCGTCCAACCCTTCTCATAGACAGGACACAAATCAGGGATCTTTATGTATCTTTGTACCTATTTGTGTCTTTCATTCATAAAAGTGATTAATAGCAGAGAGGCAGAAAGTAGCATGATGTTTTGGAAGGTTCTTAATTCTCACCAAATGAGAATTTCTAGAAAAGCATTTATTTTATATAAAACTGAAAGATGGTATTAAATGAAAAATTATGAAAAGGAAGGAACTGAAGAAGCTCTGATGCAAACATTGTTGAATTCTTTTGTCAGTCTCAGGGAGAGAGTATTAAATGTTTAATGGCATTTTAATGATGATAACTTTGGAATTAGATTTCTCCAGCAGTGTTAATGCTAAGGGAGGCTATTTAATACACTTTTAAAATGTCATGTAGGTGAGATTTACATAAATAACAGCAGTTATATATGCATGCAGATAACTAAGATTTGCTTTGCTAATATACATCACTGTAATTCACAGAACAATAGATTAAAACATTTGTGCAACTAATATAACAGGCAAATTAGCTAGTTGCCTTGGGATTGTTAATTGGAAAATTGCTGACTAGATGTAGGTATGGTATGGTATTTTAAATTAGTGCCTTCCTTTATCAGATAATTTCAATAATTTGAGGACGTGAGAAAGAAGCAGCACATCTTTTGTCTTCAGTAGTTCATGATTGCATGAAAAGGATGATGAGTATTCTACATCCGAAAGAGTGGAAAGCTTTTAGTCCTCAGGGCAATAAGCAGTATGATGTAACTCTGTTCCCTTGGGCACATGGAGCTTTAGAACTTCCTGTAAACCCAAGTCCAATGCTGTTCCTTTGCTTGAGTCTTACATCTCTGAGTAAGTTAATCTTGGGTAAGCAAGTTAAGCATGGGTAAGCAAGTTTCATCTAGAGAACTAGAGTGCATGTCCACAGAATTTCATGTAGAAAGAAAACAATCCCTCAGATCCATGAGACTGGCTATTACATGGAAGTTCCTGAGCATGAATGCGTGTGATTTAATCTGCTTCTCAAACCCAGGACACCTGAACACTTGCTCAAGATCCCCAAGGAAAAGAGAGGTCATGAAAGGATAAAGCAAGCTTCATCACCAGCTCCTTTTTGATGGTCCCTGGTCGTAGACATTACAACATGGAGAACATGCCTACATCAGATGGTCCCCAGAGCCCAGGACCCCAGCAGGAGGGCCATAACCACAACCAGGGCCCACTCAACTTGGAATATCAGGCCTTCAGTCTCTACCACGTCTCCCAGCATGCAACAAATAATTAAAATTGTGGAACAGATGAGAGAGTATCACCCTCATGACAATAAGAGATGATCTGGAGCAAAGAGCTTGGAAGAAGGAAACTATGCATGTCTGATCAGCTACTAGGGCTCATCCCTGTAAAATGTGAGAGTCGGTGGCCTTATTCAGCACAACACACACACAACATACACATGGAACACACACACGGAAAACACATACACAGCACATGTACAAAACACAACACACACACACAGAAATTGTTTCATGGGAGTAGAGTGAGGGGAGGGCCTGGGTCCCTTTGGGTTACTATAAAAAAAGACCACAGCCATGGAGTTAATAAACAATAGATGATTCTGGAGGCTGAAGGCCAAGTGTGGTTCGGCTCAGGGTCAGGGTCAGGGTCGGGTCCATGTGGACCCCACAGGGGGAAATGGGGAAGGGCTCCATGGTCCTTCTGTAACAGCACTGACCCTATTTCTGAGGGCTCCACTCTCATGATAAGTGTCTCCCCTGGGCCCCACCTCCTAATACCATCACATGGGCATCAAGATCTAACACATGAATCTGGGGGAGACACAAACATAGCAGGAGCTGAAGTGAACATTCCTGGGCCATACTTTTGAGGTATTGCTTTTTCTGTCTTTTTCCTTAACAAGATCAATTTGAAAGCCTGATGTGATCAGCCAGGATTATTATTCTTTTAAAATTAAAATTAATAGAAATTTTGCATCAACTTTGCCTACTTGGAATAAACTACCCTTCATTGTGTTGTATAACTATTTTTATACATTGTTGGGTTCTATTTGCTAACATTTTAATGTAGATTTTTACACTTATGCTCATGAGATATATTGGTCTGTTCAGTTCAGTTCAGTCGCTCAGTAGTGTCCAACTCTTTGTGACCCCATGAATCGCAGCACGTCAGGCCTCCCTGTCTATCACCAACTCCTGGAGTTCACTCAGACTCATATCCATCATGTCAGTGATGCCATCCAGCATCTCATCCTCTGTCGTCACCTTCTCCTTCTGCCCCCAATCCCTCCCAGCATCAGAATCTTTTCCAATGAGTCAACTCTTCGCATGAGGTGGCCAAAGTACTGGAGTTTCAGCTTTAGCATCATTCCTTCCAAAGAAATCCCAGGGCCGATCTCCTTCAGAATGGACTGGTTGGATCTCCTTGCAGTCAAAAGGACTCTCAAGAGTCTTCTCCAACACCACAGTTCAAAAGCATCAGTTCTTCAGCGCTCAGCTTTCTTCACAGTCCAACTCTCACATCCATACAGGACCACTGGAAAAACCATAGCCTTGACTAGACGGACCTTTGTTGACAAAGTAATGTCTCTGCTTTTGAATATGCTATCTAGGTTGATCATAACTTTTCTTCCAAGGAGTAAGCGTCTTTGAATTTCATGGCCGCAGTCACCATCTGCAGTGATTTTGGAGCCCAAAAAATAAAGTCTGACACTGTTTCTACTGTTTTCCCATCTATTTCCCATGAAGTGATGGGACCAGAGGCCATGATCTTCGTTTTCTGAATGTTGAGCTTTAAGCCAACTTTTTCCCTCTCCTCTTTCACTTGCATCAAGAGGCTTTTTAGCTCCTCTTCACTTTCTGCCATAAGGGTGATGTCATCTGCATATCTGAGGTGATTGATATTTCTCCCAGCAATCTTGATTCCAGCTTGTGTTTCTTCCAGTCCAGCGTTTCTCATGATGTACTCTGCATAGAAGTTAAATAAGTAGGATGACAATATACAGCTTGATGTACTCCTTTTCCTATTTGGAACCAGTCTGTTGTTCCATTTCCAGTTCTAACTGTTGCTTCCTGACCTGCATACAGCTTTCTCAAGAGGCAGGTTAGGTGGTCTGGTATTCCCATCTCTTTCAGAATTTTCCACAGTTTATTGTGATCCACACAGTCAAAGGCTTTAGCATAGTCAATAAAGCAGAAGTAGATGTTTTTCTGGAACTCTCTTGCTTTTTCCATGATCCAGTGGATGTTGGCAATTTGATCTCTGGTTCCTCTGCCTTTTCTAAAACCAGCTTGAACGTCAGGGAGTTCACAGTTCACGTATTGCTGAAGCCTGGCTTGGAGAATTTTGAGCATTACTTTACTAGCATGTGAGATGAGTGCAACTGTGCGGTAGTTTAAGCATTCTTTGGCATTGCCTTTCTTTGGGATTGGAATGAAAACTGACCTTTTCCAGTCCTGTGGCAACTGCTGAGTCTGTAGTTTCCTTTCATTTTTTAGAATTTACCTTTGACTGTGCTGGGCCTTCACTGCTGTGTGGGCTTTTCTCTAGTTGCGACAAACAGGGGATACTCTCCATTTCTGGTGCATGGGCTTCTCTTTGAGATGGCTTCCCTTGTTGTGGAGCACAGCTCTAGAGCACAGGTTCAGTAGTTGTGGTGTGTGGGCTTAGTCACTCAGTGTCATATGGAATCTTCCCAGACCAGAGATCAAACCTGTGTCCCCTGCATTGACATGTGGGTTCTTATCCACTGTATGAACAGGGAAGTTCATTATATGATTTCTGTTGTTTTAAATTTATTAAAGTGTGTCTGTGGCCCAGAATGCGGCATGGTATATCTTTGTGAATCTTCCATTTGAGCATGAGAATAATGTGTGTTCTGTTGTTGCCATAATTGATAGATGTGAATTGTATCCAGTTGATGAATGTTATTTTTTTTTAATATTTATTTATTTGGCCGTGTTTGGTCTCAGTTGTGGCATATGGGATCTTCATTGTGTTATGTGGAATCTTTTGTTGCAGCTCACAGACTCTCTAGTTGTGATGTGCAGGCTCAGTAATTGGGGATGTGGGCTCTAAAGCATGTGGCTTCAGCAGCTGTGGCAATGTGCTTAGTTGCTCCATGGCATGTGGGATCTTAGTTCCTGAACCAGGGTTTGAACTCATGTCCTTGGCATTGCAAGGAGGATTCTTAACCAGTGGGCCACCAGGGAAGTTCCTAGCTGTTATTGTTGAGTTTTACTGTGTCCTTCCGGATTTTCTGCCTGATGATGATCTGCCCATTTCTAATAGACAGGTGTTGAAATCTCCAGCTCAGATAGTGGATTCATCTATGTCTTTTGCAATTCTATTAGTTTGTCCTTCACACAGTTTGTCCGTTTCTAGGTTCATTCACATGAAGGATTTTTATGTCTTCCTGATAATTGATCCTTTCACCATTATTTAATGCCCTCTTTATCCCTAAGACCTTTCCTTGCTTTGAAACTTGTTCTCTGTGAAATTAATAGGCCACTCCTGCTTTCTCTTAACTGCTGTTTACATGTGGATTTTCCTTCATCTGATTGTCTTCATACTCAGTGTGAGTTTCCTATAGACAATGTGTGACTGAGCCGGCTGTTTTGATCCAGCTTACAATCAATTATTGGTCATTTAGATAACTGACTTTCAAAGTGTTTACTGATGTAGTTGCATTAGTATCTACCATATTTATTACTGTAGTTTATTTGTTGCCCTTTTACATCTAATTTTTTGACACTCTTCCTGCCTTTTGTGATTTTCCCTGAGCATTTTGTATGATGTCATTTTCTCCCTTTTATTAGCATATCACTTAAAGATTCAGTTCTACTTTTTTAGCGGTTGCCCTAGAGTTTGCATCATACATTTACAGCTAACCATTGGCCACTTTAAAATAATGTTGTAATTTGAAGAATTGATGCTTTTGAACTGTGGTGTTGGAGAAGACTCTTCAGAGTCCCTTGGCCTGAAAGGAGATCCAACCAGTCCATTCTGAAGGAGATCAGCCCTGGGATTTCTTTGGAAGGAATGATGCTAAAGCTGAAACTCCAGTACTTTGGCCACCTCATGCGAAGAGTTGAATCATTGGAAAAGACTTTGATGCTGGGAGGGATTGGGGGCAGGAGAAGAAGGGGACGACAGAGGATGAGATGGCTGGATGGAATCACTGACTCAATGGACGTGAATCTGCATGAACTCCGGGAGTTGGTGATGGACAGGGAGGCAAGGCGTGCTTCAATTCATGGGGTCACAAAGAGTCGGACACGACTGAGCAACCAAACTGAACTGAACTGATAAAAACCATAAAATAACAAAATAATCATTTTCCCTTCCTTCAGTCCCTCGAATTTTTGCTGTCAATTTTAAATTTTATATACAAGCATGTTTTTGTTGTTGTTTAGTCACTAAGTTATATTCGACTATTTGTGACCCCATGGACTATAGCCTGCTAGGCTCCTCTGTCCATGGGATTTCCCAGGCAAGAATACTGGAGCAAGTTGCCATTTCCTTCATCAGGGGTTCTTCCTGACCCAGGGATCGAACCTACATCTCCTGCTTTGGCAGGCAGATTCTTTACTGCTGAGTCACCTGGGAAGCCCATATACAAGCATCAGTTTTTCGCTCTCCTCTTCCACTTTCATCAAGAGGCTTTTTAGCTCCTCTTCACTTTCTGCCATAAGGATGGTGTCATCTGCATATTGATATTTCTCCAGGCAATCTTGATTCCAGCTTGTGTTTCTTCCAGTCCAGCGTTTCTCATGATGTACTCTGCATAGAAGTTAAATAAGCAGGGTGACAATATACAGCCTTGACGTACTCCTTTTCCTTTTTGGATGCAGTCTGTTGTTCCATGTCCAGTTCTAACTGTTGCTTCCTGACTTGCATACAGATTTCACAAGAGGCAGGTCAGGTGGTCTGGTATTCCCATCTCTTTCAGAATTTTCCTCAGTTTATTGTGATCCACACAGTCAAAGGCTTTAGCATAGTCAGTAAAGCAGAAGTAGATATTTTTCTGGCACTCTCTTGCTTTTTCCATGATCCAGTGGATGTTGGCAATTTGATCTCTGGTTCCTCTGCCTTTTCTAAAACCAGCTTGAACGTCACGGTTCACGTATTGCTGAAGCCTGGCTTGGAGAATTTTAAGCATTACTTTACTAGCGTGTGAGATGAGTGCAACTGTGTAGTATACACAAGCATATATAAGTATATAATACATTCTCAGATAATTGAATATATTATTGGTAGTCTTATTTAACAAAATATTATCTGATAGATACATGAGAACTAAGAAAAATAAAAGTTTATTTTTGACTTCACTTATTCTTTCCTCAGTGTTCTTTCTTCCTTTATGTAGGCCTGAGTCTCTGATGTTCTCTCTAAACAACTTTTTCCTTCTAGCGAAACAATTTGTTATTTTTTTCTATCTAAACAATTTATTATTTTCCTTCTCTAAACAACTTACTTTTACCATTTCTGCCAAGGCAATGAATTCACTCAGTTTTTGTGTGTCTGAAAAAGTCTATATTTCTCCTTTATCTTTGATAGACAGTTTTGCAGGATATAGAATTCTAAGTTGGTCATTTTTTTCTCAACACTAAATACTGGACTCTCTTCTTACTTTCATGGATTCTCAGAAATGAAATGTAATCCTTAGCTTTGTTCCTCTAGGGTGTTAGAGAATTATTAAAGAAAATTCAGGAAATACAAACAAACTTTAACCCTTCATGAAGCAAAAAGTCTCCATTTGGAAAGTTGCAAAATGGAGGAGAAGGCAAGAAGCTTTTCCAAGAAAGAATGAAGAACAGAATGGAGATAAATAGACTATTTCTTATTGGCTGGGCAATATAGTCGATCTTGTTTAGACGAAAAGGAGCAGGTAATAAGTGTAGAGCCCAGAACTAGCTTGGCCTTTGGGGATTGACTGACTGGATAGGCAGTGTTTCTGGTCAAAAGGAACATGTCCAGAGACACAAAAATCATGTAGTTTCAATTTGCTGCCATGTTACCCTAGGCAGGAGCAGCTCCACCTTGGATCTAGAAAGTTATTTCAGCACCAGACAAGTTGCTTTGTTTTTGTTTCCGCCCGCCCCGCCCAGCCCCGCCCCGCCCCGCCCCGCCCCCGCCCTGCCCCCGCCCCGGGTGTCTCTCAGGATTTCTTGTTTGTCTTTGGTCTTATGTAGGTTGAGCATAAAATTCCAGCCAATATTGTTTCATAATCCTAAAAATGAGGATGTCATACAAGTGCTGCACTCAGTGTGCCAGCAAATTTGGAAAATTCAGCAGTGGCCATAGAGTTGGAAAAGGTCAGCTTTCATTCAAATCCCAAAGAAAGGCAATGCCAAAGAATGTTCAAAATACTGCACAACTGTTTATTTCACATGCTAGCAAGCTAATCCTTAGACTCCTTCAAGCTGGGCTTCAGCAGTATGTGAACCAATAAATTCCAGATGTACAAGCTGAATTTAGAAAAGGCAGAGGAGCCAGAGGTCAAATTGTCAGCATCTCTAGGATCATAGAAAAAGAAAGAGAATTCCAGAAAACCATCTACTTCTGTTTCATTAACTATGCTAAAGCCTTTGATTGTATGAATAATAACAAACTGTGAAAAGTTCTTGAAGAGATAGGAATATAAAACCATCTTACCTGCCTCCTGAGAGACTTTTATGCAGGTCAAGAAGCAGCAGTTAGAACCAGACATGAAACAGTGAACTAATTGGGAAAGGAGTATATCAAGGCTGGATATTGTCACCCTGGTTATTTAACTTATACGCAGAGTACATCATGTGAAATGCTGGACTAGATGAGTCACAAGCTGGAATTAAGATTACTAGGAGAAATATTAGCAATCTCAGATATGCAGATGATACCTTTCTAATGGCATGAAGCAAAGAGAAATTAAAGAGCATCTTGATGGAGAGTGAAAGAGAAGAATGAAAAAGCTGGCTTAAAACTCAACATTCAAAACTCACCATTTCATGGTTACTGCACCTTGAAAATTAAAAGACATTTGCTCCTTGAAAGAAAAACTATGACAAAGCTAGCCAGCATATTAAAAAGTAGAGACATCTCTTTGCTGACAGGGCTGCATCTAGTCAAGCTATGGGTTTTCCAGTAGTCTTATATGGATGTGAGAGTTGGACCGTAAAGAAGGCTGAGTACTGAATAATTGATGCTTTCAAACTATGGTGCTGGAGAAGACTCTTGAGAGTCCCTTGGATAGCAAACAGATCAAGCCAATCAATCCTGAAGGAAATCAACCTTGAGTATTCATTGGAAAGACTGATGCTGATGCTCCAATACTTTGGTCATCTGATGCAAAGGGCCAGCTCATTAGAAAAGACCCTGATACTGGGAAAGGTTGAAGGCAGGAGAAGGGATAACAAAGGTGGTCGGATGGCATCAGTGACTCAGTGAACATGAGTTTGAGCAAAAGAAACTCCTGCACCATCCAGGAGACGGTCAAAGACAGGGAAGCTGTTGTCCGTGGGATTCCGAAGAGTCAGACATGACTTAGTGACTGAATAATGATAAATTATTTCATATATTTCATTGGTTTCTTTCTCTCTGCTCCTTCGGTTAGGCTCTGATGATCCCCAGGTGGATTAGGTTCTTCTTCTGTTGCTGCTGCTGCTAAGTCGCTTCAGTTGTGTCCAACTCTATGCGACTCCATAGACGGCAGCCCACCAGGCTCCCCCATCCCTGGGATTCTCCAGGCAAGAACACTGGAGTGGGTTGCCATTTCCTTCTCCAATGCATGAAAGTGAAAAGTGAAAGTGAAGTCGCTCAGTTGTGTCCTACTCTTCGAGACCCCATGGACTGCAGCCTACCAGGCTCCTCCGTCCATGGGATTTTCCAGGCAAGGGTGTTGGAGTGGGGTGCCATTGCCTTCTCTGTCTCATTCCTAGGCTTCTTCAAGTGCAGCCTTATTAAGAAGAACAGAGTGCTCTCTCTGTTGGAGCATAAAGAGTTTTCTCATTGATATTTTATGTGAGGACCTGGTGACCTGGTTGAGCTCCTCAGGGAAAACCCCACAATCTTGTGGGTGTCAGCCCCCTTCATTATGTCCTTTCTGGATTTTTTAACACAGGTTGTCTCCCCTGAGCCCCTGGCAACTCATATATTACAGTTAAGACTTTCCTGCCCCAGGACTGGCTCCTGTGGTAATTTCCACTTGTGGAGTCTCCACTCCAGACGTTTTGTTCTCCCATGTGGGATGCAGGAGGGAAACAGAGGTGGGTAGTTCAGGGCAGCTAGGCAGTAAGGAAACCTGAGTAGGTTAGCCTCTGTAAAGTGGTTTCTCTTGAGGTCAGGTATGGCGAAGGCCTGGAGCATTGGGAAAAAATGACACTCAAACATAAAAGAGTCGTGAAGAAGTCCTTGGACCTTATAAGCAAAAGTAACATTCTTTAGTGCCAATAAAAGTCAAAACATTACGTTTTGACTTGATTCACTGATCATTGATCTTTGAGTTGACAAGATCCCATGGAAAATGGAATGACTACCTACTCCAGTATTCTTTCCTGGAGAATTCCATGGATAGAAGAGCCTGGTGGACTACTGTCCACGTGGTCACAAAGAGTTGCACGATTAAAGTGACTGGCACACTTTTACTTCTTATCCAGTATAATGGAGCAAGATGTCACCAGTGACACGTTTTCAATGTCATTTATAATAACATTTAAAGTTTGTGATGGACAGGGAGGCCTGGCGTGCTGTGATTCATGGGGTTGTAAAGAGTTGGATACGACTGAGCGACTGAACTGAACTGAAAGTTTTGAAAATGCAGTTTTGTTAGTCAGACTTCATCCTCTCTACACTCAGAAACCACACGTTGTAAGTATAAACTGGGAGGACATTTGTACGAGTAATTCGAGGAAGCTTGAGAATGTGACTGTGTTGTCAAGTTGTGATGAACTCCGTGTCAGACAAGTGTGTGTGTGACTTGCAGATGAGATATTCAAGGCCACATAGAAAGTCAGTTCAGACGCTGTCTTGACCGAGGCCTTCCCAACAGGGTGATTCCTAAATGACAGACTCTGAAGAATAAGTAGTCTGTTCCTTGGAACCACAGGAACGTCTGTCTCCTCATCAGATGTTTGTTTACACAACAAATTGTTGCCTGAGATACTGAGCCATCCTGAATCCTTGACATACTGTTTTTGTGCAATATAGAAACTCACAAGTGTTTTCTTATGTGACTGTACAAGCCACCTAAAATATTTTAGCAGGTTCAAGGCAAATTCTGCTTTTACCTGGCTCATTCATTTTGGAGAGAGAGATCTGTTTTTAAGGTAAAGTTTGAATGGTGCATGAGACCAGAATCTCTTTTTTCTTTAAAAAAAAAAAATTCTTGGAGTATAATTGCCTTACAGTGTTCTGTTCATTTCTACTGTATAGCAAACATAAAAGTTTGCACATTTCAAAAACAGAGGGGATTCAAAATTTAAAAAAAGATATAGTTATACATACAGCTGAATGTATATGTATAACTATATACCCTCTTTGTTTGGATTTACTTCTCATTTAGGTCACCAAGGGGGACAGAGAGGTGGGATGATTTGGGAGATTTGGATTGACATATACACACTACTGATGCTAAGAATAAAATAGATAACTAATGAGTACCTATAGTACAGTACAGAATCTTTTAAATTTTTCTTTATTTGCTTATGGCTGTGCTGGGTCTTCATTGCTCTGTGGGCTTTTTTTCTAGTTGTGGTGCATTGTGGCTTCTCTTGTCCTGGCTCCAGGGCTCCAGAGCACCAGCTCAATAGTTGTGGCACTGGCTTGGTTGCTCTACAGCATGTGGGATCTTCCTGGGCCAGGGATCGAGCTCATATCTTCTGCACTGGGAGGCGGATTCTTTACCACTGAGCCACCATAGAGCCCCTAGGATTGCTCCAGAACACTCTTCTCTTGGCCTTTAACACACGCTGGGGATCAGATTGATAGACTGTTTAAATAAATTTAAGTTTCTTTTTCTTTGGGTAGGGGAAGTTGATACTGCTTCAAATATCTTCTGAAGTTAGGCTTTAAATTTCACATTCGTATATCCCAGGAGGTAGGCAGGACTTTCCGATATATGACAGTAAGGGTCAATCACATTTAAATTCATGCTTAATCATAACATGCTTACATTGTGGAAATTTGCATAAATTATTAATTATAGCTCATTAAAATTTTACAAATAGCAACCCACACCAGTAGTCTTGCCTGGAGGGCTGCAGTGCATGGGTTTGCAAAGAGTCAAACAGGACTAAGCAACTACACTTTCACTTTCTCAACTTTTCTCAAGGCAAAAAAAAAAAAATCTAGTTGTATTTTGTTCATACTGTCATAAATTCGGAGTGTCTTGTTAAGATCTGTTGGGATGTACCTTGGTCTTCATGGTCTGAACTTCTGCAGCTTCTTCTCAAAATGCCTCCAGCTGTCACCAAAGCTATACTTGGTCTCTACTTAAAACTTGCCCCCTCCACTTTTAGCAGGAGTGAGCATACAGCTGTAAGTTAAAGGGTCCAGAGACCTCAAGCCAGGCCCCTCAAGAAGTTTACAGCTGATTTTTCGGGGGCTATAAACCTAATCCCAGAACACCAATGAAGATGACGACACATCCAGGAGACAACTTCTCTAGAAAACCCAGGAAGCAAGCTCCCAATATCAGAGGCGAGTTGTCCTAGTCTGGTCTGCTCTCCCGAGTTCTCTCCTTGCACCCTCACTTTCTTCTGCATGTACTTTAGAATCTAGATTATTAACAGATACTTATTTACAATGTGTATGTGTTTCCCATCTTTAATTTTTCTTGTGATGCTTTGAATCACTCCTTTGTGTGTCTTTTGATTAAGGTGCACATTCAGGATAATGTTTTTACTTGTGTTCCTTTGGATGACAACCAGCTTTATTTGATTCTAGTTCATTGCAGTAAGAAAGGTGGTTTCCTATGTAATTGGAATCAAGCAATAAGTGCTTTGTAAATGACAAAACACTGGGTCAAGTGGCCAGAAAAATAAAACTCCCATCAAACCTAGGCATGAAGATGTCCCCTAAACAATAACAACACTTGGCAACTTTGTAGCCCATGTTTCACAGAAACAGAGCTTGGGAACCCTTTCAGTTCAGTTCAATTCAGTCGCTCAGTCATGTCTGACTCTTTCAGACCCCATGAACCGCAGCACGTCGGGCCTCCCTGTCCATCACCAACTCCCAGAGTTTATCCAAACTCATGTCCATTGAGTTTGTGATGCCACCCAACCATCTCATCCTCTGTCGTCCCCTTCTCTTCCCGCCCTCAATCCCTCCCAGCATCAGGGTCTTTTCAAATGAATCAGCTCTTCGCATCAGGTTGCCAAACTATTGGAGTTTCAGCTTCAACATTAGTTCTTCCAATGAACACCCAGGACTGATCTCCTTTAGGATGGACTGGTTGGATCTCCTTGCAGTCCAAGGGACTCTCAAGAGTCTTCTCCAAGATCAATTATTCAAAAACAATTCTTCAGCACTCAGCTTTCTTCACAGTCCAACCCTCACATCCATACATAACTACTGGAAAAAGCATAGCTTTGACTAGACGGACCTTTGTTGACAAAGTAATGTCTCTGCTTTTGAATATGCTATCTAGGTTGGTCATAACTTTCCTTCCAAAGAGTAAGTGTCTTTTAATTTCATGGCTACAATCACCATCCCCAGTGATTTGGGGACCAAAAAACAAAGTCATCCACTGTTTCCTCATCTATTTGCCATGAAATGATGGAACCAGATGCCATGATCTTAGTTTGCTGAATGTTGAGCTTTAAGCCAACTTTTTCCCTCTCCTCTTTCACTTTCATCAAGAGGCTCTTTAGTTCCTCTTCACTTTCTGCCATAAGGGTGGTGTCATCTGCATATCTGAGGTGACTGATATTTCTCCTGGCAATCTGGATTTCAGGTTGTGTTTCTTCCAGCCCAGTGTTTCTCATGATGTACTCTGCATAGAAGTTAAATAAGCAGGGTGACAATATACAGCCTTGATGTACTCCTTTTCCTATTTGGAACCAGTCTGTTGTTCCATGTCCAGTTCTAACTGTTGCTTCCTGACCTGCATACAGATTTCTCAAGAGGCAGGTCAGGTGGTCTGTATTCCCATCTCTTTCAGAATTTTCCACTGTTTATTGTGATCCACACAGTCAAAGGCTTTGGCATAGTCAATAAAGCAGAAATAGATGTTTTTCTGGAACTCTCTTGCTTTTTCCATGATCCAGCAAATGTTGGCAATTTGATCTCTGGTTTCTCTGCCTTTTCTAAAACATTTCAGTGTGATTTTATATTGGAATATAAGTGATTTCTGATTTTATGTGTGTTTCAGTTGTACAGGAACTTGATACATTCATGAGTGAACATTTATCTATTCTCTTTCAAGTTCTTGTTCACATCTAGGTGATCACAGTGTGTTCAGTAAACTTCCACCTGCTATTCAGTAGGTCGTTTTGGATCATCTATTAGATATATATGTGTGTGTCTATGTTAATTCAAATCTCTTCATTTACTTCACCTGTACTGAAGATTGAGGGCTCCTGCAGCGGGCAAGAGACACTCCAGGAACATTGTGGGGTCATATTGCCTGCCACATCCTCCCAGGACCCTGAGCCCCAAAGCAACCAATCCAGCCTGGGACTCAAGCCTACCCAGTCTCCAGAGATATGATACCAGCCAAGGTTATTATGGGATGAGGGGAATAGAGTCAGCATATGTTTCTATATTTATTGTGTTTATCTAGTTGTTTGAACTTGAGTGTATAGGTGAATTACAAGCCAGTTTTTTTTTTTTTTAATTCATAGTCACTTGATTCACTCACACATTGATGTCTATATGCTGTATTTCAGGGACTGGTCCTGTATAGATTACGACAGATAGTGGAGTATTATTCCTAGTGTTACCCAGTAGGTCCTTGGGGCTTATTTTCTAAACAGTAGTGTGCACGTTAGACAAGTAGCTTATTTTTATGTGCCCAACCCCTTTCTTCTCTGCTAACAGTAAGAGAGATGAGTTTTTTCTAAGTCTGTGAACTGTTTATCTTGGCTCAAAGAGCTCCTATGTATCCATTTTTAGATTCTACTTATAAGTGAGATCACGTTCTATTTGTCGCTCCCTGTCTCTCTTACTTCGCTTGCTATGATCCTCTCTACCTTCTTGCTGGTGCCTGAACGTGGTATTGTTTCATTCTTCCTATTGGCTGATTCCTATACCATTATGTGTATAAGACCCATTTTCTTTATTCATTTCTGTGTCTTTGTCCACTTAGGTTGCAGCTGTGGCCTTCCTTTGGAAACTGATCCAGTGCGGATGGCATGGGTACCCTTGTCTTCGAAAACCTTTCTTTTTCCTGATTGTATGACCAGGTACGCAATTGCTGTTTCCTCAGGCACTTCCATGTTTCATATTTTAAAGGTCCTCCATATTGTGCTTTCTAGTGGATGAACCAATGGAGATTTTTTAGTAGTCCAATCCAAATTAATTTCTTGATGGGAGTTTCTATTCCTAAACTTTTCTCACTTTTATTTTTGCAAACCTTCAGTCTTGATTATTTCTTGTATTTGTAGCCATCCATCCACTCTTTCTTTTTCAAATGAGGTACAGTTGATTCACATTACTCTATTTGCTTTGGGGTACAACAGCATGATTCAATATTTTCATCGCTATATACCACTTAAAGTTACTGCAAAATCTTGGCTGTATTTCTCTCTGCTGTACGTGGTATTCTATTATTTTTCTTAAATTATACATAGTGATTTTTATTTCTTAATTTCTACTTCAATCTGGCCAGACAGCACAACCAAATCCCCATAGGCATCCTTTGTGTGTGTGTATGTTAGTCACTTAGTCATGTCTGACTCTGTGACCCCATGGACTGTAGCCCACCAGGCTCCTCTGTCCCTGGGATTCTTCAGTCAAGAATACTGGAGTAAATTTTCATTTCCTTCTCCAGGGTACCTTCCTTACCCAGGGATTGAACCTGAATTTCCTGCATTGCAGGCAGAATCTTTACCATCTGAGATATAAGGAAGTCCACACATAGGCATCTGTTTGCTTCTGGATTTATGAGTCTCTCTCTTTCATAGATAAGTCCATTTGTGTCTTATTTTAGATGGAAATTAAATGTGATTTTCTATGGCAGTTTTCTCTGAGTTTCTGACAACTTCATAGACACTCTTGCCTCTTGCTGGGCCATGAGGGACCCTGGGACACAGCCTTCTGCATGCCCCTTCAAGAGTAGGTACTCTGCCTCTTGCTGGGCCATGGGGGACCCTGGGGTCACTCCTCCCCTATGCCTCAGCAAGAGCAGTCAGTCATAATAATAAAAAAGCACCATTTTCAACTGTGTAAATTTAAAGGAATTTCCTATTAGATCAGGTGCAAGACAATGATGTCCATTCTCACCATTTTGTTTCAGAAGAGTTTTGGAAGTTCTAGTCATGGCAATCAGAGAAGAAAAAGGAATAAAAAGAGTCCAAATTGAAAAATAATAAGTAAAACTATCACTGTATGTAAATGACATGATATTATACATGTGTGTGTACTAGATCACTTCAGTCATGTCTGACTTTTTATGACCCCATGGACTGTATCCCACCAGTCTCCCACATCCATGGGATTCGCAAGAATGTTGGTATGGATTACTGAACCCTTCTCCAAGGGATGTTCCCAACATAGGGACTGAACCATCTCTCTTACATCGCCTACATTGGCAAGCAGGCTCTTTAGCACTAGCACTACAGGGGAAACTTAATACCACATGTAGAAAATTCTAAAGACACTTTCATAAAACTAAAAGAGTTAATCAATGAATTTAGTAAAGTTTCAGGATACAGAATTAATACACAGATTTCTCTTGCATTCCTATCCACTAAAAATGAAAAATCTGAACAAAATTAAGGTAACTATTCTATTTACTATCACATCCAAAAGAAAAAAAAAAAAAACACCTAGGAAAACCTTACCTAATGAGGCAAAAGATTGATACTCAGAAAACTCTAAGATACTGATGAAAGAAATCAAAGATGATAAATATAGGAGATAATAAAGGAGAAATATAACATGATTTTTAATTAGAAGAATCAATACTGTCAAAATGATTGTATGACCCAAAGTAATCTACAGATTCAAAGAGATCTCTACCAAATTACTAATGAGATTTTTTTTCAAAACTAGAACAGATTTTTTTAACAATTTGTTTTAGAATAGAAAAGACCCCAAATAAACAAATCAATATTGAGTGAGAAAAATGGGCTGAAGGAATCAAGCTTGCTGACTTCCAACTATGCTACAAAGCCAGAGTCATCAAAACTATATAACACTGGCACAAAAACAGACATATATTTCAGTAACACAGGATGGGAACCCAGAAATAAACCCACATACTTATTGCCAATTAATCTATGACAAAGAAGGCGAGACTATACAGTGGATAAAAGACAGTATCATCAACAAGTGGTGCTGGGAAAACTGGACAACTGTATGTAAAAGAAAAAAATCAGAATAGTCTCTAATATCATATACCAAAATAAATTCAAATTAGATCAAAGATCTATGTATAAGGCTGTATACAATAAAGCTCTTAGAGTAAAACATAGGTAGAACATACATTGCAGCAATATATATATTTATATATGTCTCCTAGAGTAATGAAAATAAAAGAAAACAGGCAAATGGGACCTAATTAAACTTAAAATCTTTTGCAAAGCAAAGGAAATCATAAACAAATTGAAAAAACAAACCAGAGAGTGCTAGAAAATATTTGTAAATAAAGTGATTGATAAGATATTAATTTCTAACACATACAAACAGCACATGTAGGGCAAAAAAGGACTGATGATCTAAATAAACATTCCTCAAAAGAAGACATACAGATGGCCACTAAAAATATGTAAAGATGCTCAATATCACTAATTTTTCAGCAGTTCAGTTGCTCAGTCATGTCCAACTCTTTGCGACCCCAGGGACTGCAGCAAGCCAGGCTTCCCTGTCCATCACCAACTCTCAGAGCTTGCTGAAACTCATGTCCTTCAAGGCAGTGATGCCATCCAACCGTCTCATTCTCTGTTGTCCCCTTCTTCAGTCTTCAATCTTTCCCAACATCAAGTTCTCTTACAATCAGTCAGTTCTTCGCATCAGGTGGCCAAAGTACTGGAGTCTCAGCTTCAGCATCAGTCCTTCCCATGAATGTTCAGAGTTGATTTCCTTTAGGATTGACTTGTTTTATCATACAGTCCAAGGGACTCTCAGGAGTCTTCTCCAACACCACAGTTCAAAGGCATCAATTCTTCAACACTCAGGCTTGTTTATCATCCAGTTCTGACATCCACACATGACTACTGGTAAAGGCATAGCTTTGACTATATGAACCTTTATAAGCCACATATGTCTGCTTTTTAATATGCTGTCTAGGTTTGTCAGAGCTTTTCTTTCAAGGAGCAAGTGTTCTTTTAAGTTCATGGCTGCAGTCAATACCTGCAGTGATTTCGGAACCCAAGGAGATAAAGTCTGTCACTATTTCCATTGTTTCTGATCTATTTGCAGTGATGTGATGGTGTGTATGTCATGATCTTCATTTTTAGAATGTTAAGTTTTAAGCCAAATTTTTCACTCGTCTCTTTCACCTTCATTAAGAGCCTCCTTAGTACCTCTTTTCTTTTCACTATAAGGCTGGTTTCATCTGCATATATGAGGTTATTGATATTCCTCCCAGAAAAATTCTAGCCTTGACTGTACAGAACTTTGTTGGCAAAGAGATGTCTCTGTTTTTTAATATGCTGTCTACATTCCTCATAGCTTTCATTCATGGAAACATTTTTTAAATTTAATGTCAGCATTTTTAATGTTGTTAGGCTTTTGCCCAGCTGTTTCACTCCTTGTGGAGCTAAAAGTAATTGCCCTCTGCTCTTCCCAAGTAGTATATTGGACAGTATCTGATCTGAGGGACTCGTCTTCCAGTGTCATATATTTTTGCTTTTTCATACTGCTTATGGGGTTCTGGCAGCAAGATTACTGGCATGGTCTCCCATTTCCTCCTTCAGTGGATCACATTTTGCCAGAACATTTCAAATGACCTGTCCATTTTGGGTGGCCCTGCATGTCGTGGCTCATAGCTCCACTGAGTTATGCAAGACCCATTTCCACGACAAGGCTATGACCCATGAAGGGGAAGGAAGGTCTTAGAATTACCTTCTTTTTAATGCATTCTATTTATTCCCCTCAGCTAAATTCTAAGTGTAATTTGTCTTTTTTTATTCACTGATATATTTCGCATATGTAGAATAGATTTTATTTCTAAAAGATTCACAATAATTCTTTATATATTGTCTTTTATATAATAAATAATTATTTACTATATAAAGAATTTAATATTTATCATATATAATATATTATAATTCATATTTATTATATAAATAAATAATTCCTTTATATATTGATATGATATATCATGTCTAAATCATTATGACAGTGATGATTTTTTTAATAATTTTCAGAATTCACAAAATGACAAATTATTTACTGTAGAGTACTTATAATTAAAAGAAATATCTGCCAATTATGTTCTTTATGATCTCCTCAACTTTCTATGTTAATTCCAGAAAAGTGCAAAATTTTATCTCAGCATTTCTTATTACATTTCTTCCTTGTGTATAAGTCAATAATATGTGAACTCAGCCAACTACACAAACTGTTCAGTCATCCAAGTACTTATCAGGTGCCTGATACTTCAGTAGGCCTGATGGAACACAACATATGTGCGTCACACAGCAACACACTAAATATTTCTGATACACATTAAAGGAATGAATTGAAAGATACTGATATAAAGGAAATGGTAAATTTTTGAAATTGATAAAAGATTTTGCATTATCAAATATAGATATCAGTTTCTATAAGCTCAACATATAAAAATGAAGAACATGGGCTACAGAGAGAAGAGATATATAAACATTAAAATCATCTAGTGAGTGTTATCTGGCATTATTAAAAAATACCCCCTGGGCACTAAAGCAATATGCTCACTTTTTATAAACTCCTAAAAATTAAAAGCTTAAACAGAATTGACAAATGTTAAACCAGACTAATCAAAAAAAAAAAAAAATGGAGGAGAGCCCATAAAATATAATCAGTAATGGAAAGGAGAAGGTACAACAGATTACACAGAAATTCAGTGGACTATAGAGACTGCTGCAATGAATTATACACCAATCAAATAGAAAGTCTAGAAGAAATGGACAAGTTCTTAGAAATGTGTAATACCCCAGTACTAAAGCAATAAGAAATAGAAAACATGAACAGACAAATTACCAGTAAGGAAATTGAATCAATAATTTTAAAACTCCCCAAAAAATAAAAGTCCAAGGCAAGTTGGTTTCATAGGTGAATTCAACCAATTTAGAGAAGAGTTAATACCAATATTTCTGTAATGACTCCAAAAATTTGCCATGGAAGGGATACTTCCAAACTCAATCTAAATGCCACCATCACCTTGATATCAAAATTACAGAAGTTACCCCCCAAAAGAAATTACAATCCAATAACTGTGATGAACATAAACACAGAAACCTCAACAAAATACTAGAAAACCAAGTCCAACAATACATTAAAAGGACCAGACACCATGATCAAGTGGTCTTTTTCTTAGGGACACAAGGCTTTTTCCCTACCTACAAATGAAACATTGTGATACAACACATTAACAAATTGGAGGATAAAAGCAGTGTGATTATCTGAACAGATGAGAAAAAAAAAGCTTTTTGACAACATTTAGCAAGCCTTTAAGAGAAAAACAAAACAGAACAAACTGCTCCAATAAGTGGACATAGATAGAACTTACTTAAACATGATTAAGCTCATGATTAAGCTCATATACAACAAACTCAAAGCAAGCATCATTCTCAATGGTGAAAATTTAAGATCAGGAACAGGACAATGATGTCCATTCTCACCATTTTTATTCAGCATAGTTTTGGAAGATCTAATCGTGGCAATCAGAGAAGAAAAAGAAATAAAAAGAAACCAAATTGAAAAATCATAAGTAAAACTATCACTGTTTGTAGATGATATGATTTTATACATGTGTGTGTACTAGGTCACTTCAATTCAGTCACTTAGTTGTGTCCGACTCTTTGTGACCCCATGAATCACAGCACACCAGGCCTCCCTGTCCATCACCAACTCCTGGAGTTCACCCAAACTCATGTGCATCGAGTCGGTGATGCAATCCAGCCATCTCATCCTCTGTCGTCCCCTTCTCCTCCTGCCCCCAATCCCTCCCAGCATCAGAGTCTTTTCCAATGAGTCAACTCCTTGCATGAGGTGGCCAAAGTACTGGAGTTTCAGCTTTGGCATCATTCCTTCCAAAGAACACCTAGGGCTGATCTCCTTTAGAATGGACTGGTTGGATCTCCTTGCAGTCCAAGGGACCCACAAGAGTTTTCTCCAACACCACATTTCAAAAGCACTAATTCTTCGGTGCTCAGCTTTCTTTATAGTCCCACTCTCACATCCATGCATGACCACTGGAAAAACCATAGCCTTGACTAGAGGGACCTTTGTTGGCAAAGTAATGTCTCTGCTTTTTAATATGCTGTCTAGGTTGGTCATAACTTTCCTTCCAAGGAGCAAGCAGCTTTTAATTTCCTGGCTGCAATCACCATCTGCAGTGATTTTGGAGCCCAAAAAATAAAGTCTGACACTGTTTCTACTGTTTCCCCATCTATTTCTCATGAAGTGATGGGACCGGATGCCGTGATCTTAGTTTTCTGAATGTTGAGCTTTAAGCCAACTTTTCACTCTCCTCTTTCACTTTACTCAAGAGGCTTTTTAGTTCCTCTTCACTTTCTGCCATAAGGGTGGTGTCATCTGCATATCTGAGGTTATTGATATTTCTCCCGTCAATCTTGACTCCAGCTTGTGCTTCTTCCAGCCCAGACTTTCTCATGATGTACTCTGCATATAAATTAAATAAGCAGGGTGACAATATACAGGCTTGACATACTCCTTTTCCTATTTGGAACCAGTCTGTTGTTCCATATCCAGTTCTAACTGTTGCTTCCTGATTTACAATAGGTTTCTCAAGAGGTAGGTCAGGTGGTCTGGTATTCCCATCTTTTGAAGAATTTTCCACAGTTTATTGTGATCCACACAGTCAAAGGCTTTTTCATAGTCAATAAAGCAGAAACAGATGTTTTTCTGGAACTCTCTTGCTTTTTCCATGATCCAGCAGATTTTGGCAGTTTGATCTCTGGTTCCTCTGCCTTTTCTAAAACCAGCTTGACCATTAGGAAGTTAAAGGTTCACGTATTGCTGAAGCCTGGCTTGGAGAATTTTGAGAATTACTTTACTAGCATGTGAGATGAGTGCAATTGTGTGGCAGGTCACTTCAGTCATGTCTAAAGCATTATGACTCTATGGACTTTAAATTGTATACTTTACTGTATACTTTAAATTAGATAATGCTTGCAAATTGCTTTGTACAGTAAACACACATGGTAGATACTCAACAACTGTCACTATGGTGTTATTACTGTTGTTAATTGAATCAAACCTTGTGCTCTTTTTACTGAAAAAAGTTACTGTCTGTATATAAGTAAAAAACTAGGGGAGCACATTTGAGGTAGTTACAATGGCCCAGCATTGTTGGAAGAGGGCTGCAGGCATAGGGAGGAGGAAGGAAGAAATGAAACAGTTCCTGGAGGGTGCACAGAGAAGGTGCTAGAATGGAGATGCAAAAATGTGGAGGATAGCTTTGCGTAGTTGGAGGGCTTGAGTCAGTATGTTGAAAAATAACTCCATGGAATTGAATTCACTCAGCATTCACTGAAGGCCTGCTTAACTCAAGGCAAAGATAAATCTGATTTTACTGTAAGGTCATTGCCCAGAGAACAAGACATGTAAATTATACCTGTTTGAATTTGGAGTGAAGAATCTAGGTGTGTGTGGTGAGGAGTTAGGGGACACTCTCATCTTAGGAAGTGGTATAAAATATCAAAACGAAGCAGCAGGAAGAACTAGAAGTCAGGTGGGACAATCTGTATATATAAAATAAATAAATAAAACATTAAAAGTGAAATTTAAGAATTGCCAGAGCAAACAAAGGGTAAAAACAAGTATGAAAACTGGGATATGGAACCAGAAACTGGGAATGTGGGAGGTATAAATATGTTTAAACAAGTTGGGAGGAACTGGGTGGGGTGGGGTTGGGAGAGGCAAATATTTTTTACAGTTCTTTGTGCTCATAGAAGAACTTGATGACAAATAGCATCACACTTTTTAATTAACACAATGTGCCTTTTCATTATAAGTTGACTTTTAAATTTATAATGTTTTTTATTGAATAAAGTAGATAAAATTGATGGAAGATTTATTACTGAATGATTGTTCACAATCTCTCACCCCTGCTTCCTTCTCTTTCTTTGCTTCTGTTTTGTGGGGAGGTTTCCTGCTTCTTGGAATGTCTTCCAGGTAGGGAAAGTTGACTAATGCATATCACAAAGAGGAAATGACAAGAAGCCAGAGGGTAAATTAACTGATACAATCAAGGGCTAAGAAAAGGGAGGGAGAGAGAAAGCAAGATGAAGTGCAGAGTGAGGAGTTTCAAAGGTCTGAGAGGGGATGTGAGCAGAGAGAGTCTGGGAACAGATGAGCAGAGTCCAGAGTGAGAGGGAGATGCCAGGGCTGAGAGAGTTGCAAAGGGATTGACAAGATGGCACTATGGGTTCCCAACTGGAAACCCGTTAGTGTTCTTCCAAGAGACAGAGGTAAAGTGTGGAATTGCTTTTTGATTATTTCTGGTTGCTGCCTGTCTGGACAAAAATACACTGTAGGCTATATGTGTTTTTTATACATAGAGAACTCAGTGGGCTTTATCGGCATGATACTGATAAATGGAATATTTCCTACTATGAGTTCAGTTGCTCAGTTATGTCCAACTCTTTGCAACCCCACGGACTTCAGCACACCAGGCTTACCTGTCCATGACCAATTCCCAGAGCTTGCTCAAATGCTTGTCCATTGAGTTGGTGATGCCATCCAACCATCTCTTATCAGTAAACAAAGAATGTCACAATCATCAGTGATTGTAGCCACCAGGGAAGGTGAGCTGGTGAGCCCTAATGAAACTTAGGAAGAAAAGAATACCTGCCATCTAGCAGTCATCAGATAGCACCCACTCCCCACAGTGAGCCCTGAGGCAACTCTGGGATGAGAAAATACAGAATCCTGGCCCCAAACAGCTGAGAGAAATGATTTTATCATTCAAAGATTTTATCATATCAAAGAAATGATTTCAGTGAACCCAGGCTCTTGCATCTTCCCACATACAGAAAAGTACTAAACTCCTTAACTTGGGATATATGGTTTTCTTCAACTTACAGTAATCTTTTAGCATTCAAACTACCTGCCTTTTGTCGCAAAACCTCTATGTAATCTGTATCCCCTTCACGCCCCTCCCCGCCGCCCCTGGTCCCATGCCTCCTCACCTCCTCAGAGCAGTTCTTCCTGGGTTACTTAAGATGCTGCCTCCCCAGCTCGAAGTCCTAAAAATTCCTGACTAATAAAAAGTAACTGTCAACTTTTATGTTGTGAATACTCTTTTAATTTCACAATACCATTCACTTTTACTTCCATTTCTTCTTTTGCTATGCAATCATTTAAAGGAACCATTTAAAAAAAAAAAAAAGATGTGTTAGACATTTTCTTCAAAATGGTCTGTGTCAAATAGCTTTCCTTAGAATGAGTATGCTTCCTACCACGTACACATTTGCTGGGCCTGCGTTCCAAAAATGTTGCAAGAATACGTGCACAGCTTGGTTGCCCCATGACACAGCAGCTGCATGATGTGTTGCCATTATGAATCTGCAGGAAATGTGCTTTGCATGTGGAGTGGTCTTCCTGTCTTTCCTCATGAGCAGAAACATATCATTAGGGAGGAGCTGCTGGGTCAGCACTCAGGGTGGATGTGGTGATGACTAGAGGTTCTGGAGCTCTTTCCTGGACTAGGGCTGGAGGGTGGGAGCAAAGGTACAGGGGTGCCAACAACCAAGTCTTCAGCACAGATCTCTGTTAAAGGAGTGGAGTCTGGGGACATATGGTGCTAAGCCTTTTGTACCTCCAGAGATCCTCAACTAGCATTTGTGTGGTTAGAGGTGAGCAGCTAGAGGGCTAGCCCTGCTCAGGCAGCCGTTCATTTAACAAGGAAGAGCCAATTCTGACTCCTAGTTTGATCTGTTTCTTTGACTTTAAACTTTGCTTTTTGTTGCTTTTGTTATTATAATCATACATAATGGCCTGAAGCATCAAAGAATTGATGCATTCAAACTGTGTTGCTAAAGAAGACTCTTAAAATCCGTTGGACTGCAAGGAGATCAAACCAGTCAATCCTAAAGAAAATCAACCCTAAATCAACTGAATTATTTTGTCCACCTGATGTGAAGAGCCTATGCATTGGAAAAGTCCCTGAAGCTTGGGAATATTGAGGGCAGGAGAGAAGGGGGCGACAGAGGATGAGATGGTTGGATGGCATCGCCAACTCAATGGACTTGAGTTGGGGCAAACTATGGGAAATAGTTGAGATCAGAGAAGACTGGCGTGAGGCAGTCTAAGGGTCACAAAGAGTCAGACACGACTTAGGGACTGAGCAACAACAAATAATGACCTTTCTCAGGGAACCCTGCCCCTCTGCCTAACTGTGGCTTTGTTCAGCTCACACAGAGACAATCTCGTTCTGTCCACTTGTGAATGACTGCAGGAAAGAAGATATTAACACATCCTCTCCTAGTTTACAAAATAAACGGCCTTTATGCTTTGTTTCCTCACCTCCCTTCCCCTCCCATCTCTGTTCTATAAAAGAAACTGGCATCCAGACCCTGATAAGATGGTTATTTTGAGATGTGTGTCTGCTGTCTTATGGGTCTGCCAGCTTTCAGTTAATTCCAATAAGTCTGTAGACTTAATGGCCTGATGTATGATGAGCAGAACAAACTTGGACTTGGTGGCGTTCAGGCATGCTGAGGGAGGGCTCAGGTTTTGCCCTGACTGCATCATCGAAAATTTAGGTAAGTTTTTTAGGGGCTTCCCTGGTGGCTCAGTGGTAAAGAATCTACCTGCCAATGCAAGAGACATGGGTTCAGTCCCTGATTCTGGAAGATCCCACATGCCATGGACCAGCTAAACCTGTGTAAGACAAATATTGAGCCTGTGTCCTAAAGCCTGGTAGCTGCAACTACTGAGATCACATGCCATAGAGCCTGTGCTCCACAAGGGAGAAGCCCCTATAATGAGAAGCCCACATATGGCAACTAGAGAGTAACCCCTTGCCTGCAACTAAAGAAAAGTCCATGTAGCAGCGAAGACCCAACACAGCTGAAAATACATAACTCAATAACATTATTTTTAAAATTAGATTAGGTTTTTACATCAAGTCTACCAAGAAATTTGATTCCATCAGCCTGTAAATGGAAGAGGGAATGTGAAAAACTAGGCTTTACTAGAGAGGACGTTAGGGGTTTCCTTATAATGTAGCAGATCCTATTTTCTTGAGCAAGGTGAACCAGCTAAGGCTGAGCTGAAGGATGGAGGCTGGATCTCTTAATTTGAAATTTTCCTCCTATAATCCTTCTCTGCTTAGGTTTCGTTAGAGTTTAAGAACTATGAAGAAAGCCACCTGCATTATTAATAGGTTGCATGTGTGCATGCTAAGTCACTTCAATTGAGTCCAACTCTTTGCAACCCTATGGACTGTAGCCTATCAGGTTCCTCTATCCCAGGCAAGAATACTGGAGTGGGTTGCCATGCCTTCCTCCAAGGGATCTTCCTATTCAGTTCAGTTCAGTTCAGTCACTCAGTTCAGTTTGAAACACCGTGGACTGCAGCATGGCAGGCCACCCTGTCCATCACCAACTCCCAGAGTTTACTCAAACTTACGTCCATTGAGTCAGTGATGCCATCCAACCACCTCATTCCCTGTTGTCCCCTTCTTCTCCTGCCTTCAATCTTTCCCAGTATCAGGGTCTTTTCAAATGAGTCAGTTCTTCATATCAGGTGGCTGAAATATTGGAGTTTCAGCTTCAACATCAGTCTTTCCAATGAATATTTAGGACTGATTTCCTTTAGGATGGACTTGTTGGATCTCCTTGCAGTCCAAGGGACTCTCAAGAGTTTTCTCCAACATCACAGTTCAAAAGTATCAATTCTTTGGTGCTTAGCTTTCTTTATAGTCCAACTCTTACATCCATACACGACTACTGGAAAAGCCATAGCTTTAACTAGAGGAAACTTTGCTGGCAAAGAAATATCTCTCCTTTTTAATATGCTGTCTATCTTGGTCATAACTTTTCTTCCAAGGAGTAACCGTCTTTTAATTTCCTGGCTACAGTCATCATCTGCACTGATTTTGGAGCCCCTCAAAAAAAGTCTGCCACTGTTTCCATTATTTCCCCATCTATTTGCCATGAAGTGATGGGACCAGATGCCATGATCTTCGTTTTCTGAATGTTGAGCTTTAAGCCAAGTCTGAATTTGGCAGTAAGGAGTTCATGATCTGAGCCACAGTCAGCTCCCAGTCTTGTTTCTGCTGATTGTATAGAGCTTCTCCATCTTTGGCTACAAAGAATATAGTCAATCTGACCTCAGTATTAACCATCTGGTGATGTCCATGTGTAGAGTCTTCTCTTGTGTTGTTGGAAAAGGGTGTTTGCTATGATAAACACGTTCTCTTGGAGAAACTCTGTTAGCCTTTGACCTACTTCCTTTTTCACTCCAAGGCCAAATTTTTCTGTTACTCCAGGAAGCTCTTTACTTCCTACTTTTGCATTCCAGTCCCCTGTAATGAAGAAGACATCTTTTTTTGGTTGTTAGTTCTAAAAGGTCTTCACAGAGCCATTCAGCTTCTTCAGCATTACTGGTTGGGGCATAGACTTGGATTACTGTGATATTGAATGGTTTGCCTTGGAAATGAACAGAGATCATTCTCTAGTTTTTGAGATTGCATCCAAGTACTGCATTTTGGACCCTTTTGTTGACTATGAGGGCTACTCCATTTCTTCTAAGGGATTCTTGCCCATAGTAGTAGATATAATGGTCATCTGAGTTAAATTTACCCATTCCAGTCCTTTCTAGTTCACTGATTCCTAAAATGTCTATGTTCCCTCTTACCATCTACTGTTTGACAACTTCCAATTTGCCTTGATTCATGGACCTAACGTTCCAGGTTTCTATGCAATATTGCTCTTTACAGCATCGGACTTTACTTCCATCACCCATCACATCCACAACTGGGTGTTGTTTTTGCTTTGGCTCCGTTTCTTCATTCTTTCTGAAGTTATTGCTCCACTCTTCTCCAGTGGCATATTGGGCACCTACTGCCTGGGGAGTTAATCTTTCAGTGTCATATCTTTTTTCCTTTTCATACTGTTCATGGGGTTCTCAAGGCAAGAATTCTGAAGCGGTTTGACATTCCCTTTTCTAGTGGATCACGTCTTGTCAGAACTCTCTGCCATGACCCATGCATCTTGAGTGGCCCTATGTGGCATGGCTCATAGTTTTATTGAGCTAGACAAGACTGTGGTCCATGTGATCAGTTTCATTAGTTTTCTGTGACTGTGGTTTTCGTTCTGTCTACCCTTTGATGGATAAGAATAAGAGGGTTATGGAAGTTTTCTGACGGCATCTAATGTAGAGCTACTCCAGCCATATGTAGGTTAGGATGTTGGACAATGCATTGCCAGAGGTCACTTATCCTGGGAGTGTCCAGTTTAACCTATTGACTGAAGACTTCTCATTTGCTAATAACTTTGCCAGGCTCTGGGGAGGTCAAGAATGAATACCACATTGTCTGATGCTGGTGGTCCTGATAGCTCCTTAAATAATCACAGAAATATAGACTCATACATTTCAAAAGTGGAAAGAGCATTGACCTAAAACATTTAGATTTAATTTAACTTTGACCATTCATTAACTATGAGGCACATCCTTTGACTGCTCTTTTATCCTGTTTCCTCAGCTGTAAAGCAATGATTTATCCTGGTTAAACAGTCATTGAACATATTTAATAAGATAATGTGTATTAATGGGACTTCCCCGGTGGCTCAGATGGTAAAGAATCTGCGTGTAATGTGGAGACCTAGGTTCTATCCCTGGAAGGGGAAGTTTCCCTGGAGAAGAAATTGGCAATACCATTTCAGTATTCTTGCCAGGAGAGTTCCATGGACAGAGAAGCCTAGTGGGCTACAATCCATGGAGTTGCAAAGAGTCAGGCACAACTGGGCAACTAACACAATGTACCTTAAAATATTTTATAATTTGTATGGGACCACCACAATGTGGAAGAGACAGCCAAAAATGACACAGTCAACTATTATCAGATGTCAATATAATGCTCAAGTGTTATCGTTAAGAGATAATTATGTCTTAATTATATCTCTTAATATCTCAAGAGATAATTACTAAAAATACTCTGATAATAATAATGTGCTCAGTTGCAGCCAACTGTTTGCAACTCTGTAGCCCACCAGGCTCCGCTGTCCATGGAATTTTCCAGGCAACAATACTGGGGTGAGTTGCCATTTCCTTCTCCAATAATAAAAATATTGAGTGCTTATTATGATTAGACATTCTGTTCATGCTTCACCTGCATAATTTCATTTATAGCAACAGTAGTTTTGAATACAGAACATGCAACTATTTTCAAATTGCTCCTACTTTATAACTTTATCCAAAGCTGTTAGAACTCATGATTATTATCATATTTTAGATAGCTGTATTGGAAATGAAGGATATGTGGGCAAATTTTCACACTGATATCATAAGAAGGAAGAGGATCTTGTTTCAAGTTTATGATGCCATAAACCTATAATACTTAAATTATACTCATGAGTTCCGTATTAGAAAGTCATGCAAAATGATTTCAATATGAGTCATAGATTCAGGCTAAGAAGTCATGACTGTGACAATTATGATGACCAAAGTTTCTTCCTTGATGGTGGAGTTCTCCAAAAACTTTTTATAATCCACTTTAGTTACAAACTCTTATTCCATAACCCATTTCTGTTTGCCTGGGCAAGTATAAGAATTGGTTATGGAATAAGAGTTTGTAACTACTATAGAAAAGTTAAATTATTATAGTCAATCTCATGTCCTGCCAAAGTGTGGACAGATAAACCAACACTTTCAAACAGGTTTGGCCAAGAATTTCACTTGTGTTTTTCCATAACCCAAACGTACTTCTTGGCAAACCCAATATTAAGGCAACAAGCTTGTGGGGGCAAATATGGAAATTACCAAGAAATAGGATTAAAATAGTGTTGGAAGGGTGATAAGAGCAAAATTCACTGAGACACAATATACTTTGGGGAATATTCATTCCTTTGATTCAGACTTCAGATCAGTCAGAGCTCCAAATGAATAGATTATGTAACTAGAAGCAAATGTCAGGGGGAAAAAAAAAAGTTATCACAAGTCCAGACCTGATGGAAATCTGAGATGTTCTGATCTTTGTATGATTTCATTAGCTTATTCACTTCAGTGTCATTCACATAAATCATTTATTTCTTTCAATGAGACTAATAGTCTTGCCAATCTCACATAATCTATAACCTAAAAAGTGGTGTTTAGCAGCACCTTTAAAAATTCCTTTTTAAATTAAAAGTTTTACTAACTTCTTTTTGGGGTCAAGTGTCCAATACAAAACTTGGAAAATGAAGGCAGATGGAGTAGTCTTCTTCCCCTATAAAGTCCACTTTCTGTGGCCTTGACCCGTATCATCTTTTAGTTCTTTGCCTCCTTCCTGAGTACTGATACTTCCTCACTGTTTAGAACTCTTGGGGTCCCAGCTTCACTCAAACACTGGAGTAGAGGAGATGATTCCCCTTCTACAGGCCTGATACCCTCCATGCTTGGTGTCCAAGATGAATGGGATCTGTTCCTTTGCCTACCTGCCCCTGAATTTCCCTGAGCTCCCAGACCCAGGATCCCAGCATTCACCTCATATCCAGTTCATGGGACCCACTGTTAACTATTCTCTGTCCTGGCACGTTGGGTTTTTGAGAAATAGAGTATTTGCTGCCATATCAGTTAAAAAAAAAAAAAAGGACATCACAGTCATCAGAGATTGCAGTCACCACAGATGGTGAGCTGGTGAGCCCTGAGGAAACTCATGAAGGAAAGAGTATCGCCATCTAGAAGTGACCAGACTACACTCACTCCCCACAGTGCGCCCTGAGGAAACTCGGGATGTGAAAACAGAATCCGGGCCCCAGACAGCTGAGATACATTCCAAAGGAATGATTTCAGTGAGCCCAGACTTTTGCATCTTCCCACATATTGAAAAGTGCTAAATTCCTTAACTGGGGATACTGATTTTCTTTAGTTTACAATAATACTTTGACATTCAGACTATCTCCCTTTTGTTGCAAAACTTCTATATAACCTGGCTCTCCCCCATCGCCTTGTTTGGAACAGTTCTCTCAGGGTTACCTGAGATGCTGCCTCCTGGGAAATTCCCACCAAATAAAATGCAACTCTCAACTTTCAGGTTGTGGGGTTTTTTTGTTGTTTTTTTTTTTCAGTTAATATTTTCTATCGTCATAGAGAAGGGGAAGGAAGAAAAAACCACATTTTGGGTAATTCAGCAATTCTACAGAAGATCAACATTGAGACACGAAAGTTCACTTTCAGTTTAGTTCAAAAAACAGTAAGTAGGTATCCACAATGAGCACATATTATACCAAATTACAAAATGATACATCTAATTTCTGCCCTGAAAGAGACTTAGGGGGAAACAACTATGCAAAGATAGCACTTTGATATAATTTCTAAGTATATAATAGAGGTGATAGTAATCAGTGAATGATTAATTAATGAATGTGATAGTAATCATTAATTTTGAGTACTTACTATGTGCCAGCTATTGGGTTGGCCAAAAAGTTTGTGTGGATTTTTCCATAATATGTTATGGAAAACCCAAAAAACTTTTTGACCAACTCAGTATTATGCTAAAAACTTATCTAGAAGTCTTTAATGTGATTGGAGAGGAAGGCATGGGCTAGATAATAAATGGTCTTGGACTCATGTAAACCCAGTTAGGACTTTGAGTGTGTGTGTGCTCAGTTGTGTCTGATTCTTTGTGACAGTTTTGGACTATAGACCACTAGATTCTTTTTTCTATGGGATTTCCCAGGCAAGAATGTTGAAGTGGGTTGCATTTCCTTCTTCAGGGGATCTTCCCAACCCAGGGATCGAACCCATGTGCCCTGTGTCTCCTGCATTTCAGGTATATTCTTTACCACCTGAGCCACCAGGGAAGCCTTACTTGACAGGTAGCATAATGGAGACTCATTGAAGAATTTGAAGAAGAATCAAGGCTGGGTCAGATTTACATTGTGAATACAACAAGCTGTGGCTTAAAGGACAAGACATGGAAGACAGATCAGGGCAGAGATGATTAAGATCTGAGCCAGGGCAATAGTTTAAGAGGAAAAAAAAGAGAAGCTTATCAACTCAACATATCTTAAAACTAAAATTAGTGAGATCTGTTAAATGATAGATGTGACAGTGGATGAAAATAAAGGCATCAAGAATGTGGCTTTGACTTTGGCTTCCTAGTAGATGGGGAGTATATGAGGAGAAACATGTCTGGGAGAATGATGTGGAGATGACGTGTCCAGTTTTGGACACCCTGAATCCAGAGTGGCCATGGTCAAACAGTGGAGATGTCCATAGGAAGTTGGATTTGGCATTTCAAGGTCTGGGAGAGGCAAAGGCTGGAGACTGAGTTGTAGAAGTCTATGCTGTTTCCTTTCCCTCCTCCTCCCTAGTCATCCACGCATCTCACTCACAACCCCATATTGCTATCGATACATTCCATGAATTGTGACTAATGGATGGGAAGACCTGAGCAACAATTTCCTCCCCCTCCTCCTCATTTGACACAAGCCTAAATAAGACTATCATAATTTGAAGATAATCTGGATTCTCTGGTTCGATCCTGTGATAAAACACATCCCTGGCTCACACTTCATCTAACTTTTCTCTGCCATGTCCTTCCTTTTCCCTAATCATTTAATATGAGATCAAATCTGAATCTGTATGTGAATCAGGCATATAACTTAGTAGTGAATGTCAATTGGTCTCAGGTCTTTTATCTACTTAAAGGAAAAAGAAATACAGAAATTCATAGAGGTGTAAAACAAAAGTATTGATACCTCCATTTGGAGTACCTTAAATGATTATTTAAGTACCTTAAATAATGAAGTGATTATTTATCATCTATGTATGTTTTATGAAGGTTGAAACTAAAATGTGTTCCAGGCATACACCATTGACTGAGATGTAGTAGGAACACACTAGATAAGAGAGAGAGTAAATTAAGGCATGTTATGTGATATAATAATCCATTTATAGGAAAATGATCACAAGGGTAATAGAGGGTTGAGTGATGCATGCAACTGTGGCTACAGGAGTCCAAGAATATATCACTAGATCCTTGAAGGAAATGCATCATTGTAAGTGTAGAGTTTCACCTGATGTGTATGGTGAGTGAATTCGTGATTCATGATGCATTCTGAGGCTGCTCTGAAAAAGGAGTCCTTTGCATGCTTTTGTCATGACAAGTTTTAGGAAGGTTGTTGACTTTCTCAAACAGCTGAGCCACAACACCCTGGATATATGTTCCCACAGTCTTCCAACCACAGCATCCATGTTGGGTTTATCACTTGGCAACAAGATAAATACTCTGATGAGGTGTTACACTCCCTAACAAAGCTCGTTTCATGTACAAACTTTCCCACACTCATGGCTAGCCCAGGGCAACATCTCAAAATAGGTGAGGTTTGCTTTCTGTTGTCCTGGATTCTGGAAGTGTCACTCTCTGTGGCCTAGCCTCAATCTCATTAAAAACCTTCTCATTCTCTTGCTTATCTTCTTCACACACCCCGAAACTCCTTCCCTGACCATGTCTCCATCTACTCCATCAAAATCCTCTCTGCAGGAATTTGAAAACATGTATTATCTCTCCAGGAGACATTAGCATGCTATATTTTATTTTTATTGCTAATTGTAAAAAGAGATGTTTATTCTCTTGGAAAGATACTTCAGGGAAATTATGTTGGAGGATGTTTTAGTCAAGGTGATCCCAAATTCACACTACAGGGTTAACTACTTTCATATACACTTGGTCCTGCTCCCAGCAACAACTATTTAAATTTCTAGAGTGAATCATGCTATTTAAACACACAGGTTAATTTGTTCTAATGATCTTTGTTATAAAAACAGTGTTGTAAAAACTGAAAGTCTTTTATAAAATAAGATTACTATATGGATTTTTGTTTTTTTAACAATTTATTCTCCTTACAATGTTATGAGTTGTCTGGATTTTTTTCTTTTTTCATTTTTCGTTCCAGTGATATTTGTTGGAATAATCTGATATTTGTTGGAAATGTCTGAGTTCAGCTGGTGTTCAAGTTGGGGTGTTCTCCATAGCTTTTCTCTCTCTTGATGTCTTATCTTTAAGGGCTGTTTTATTTTTTTGGCTATGCCTTGCATGAGGGATCTTATTTCCTGGACCAGGGATCAAGCCTGTGCCCCCTAAAGTGGAAGTTCAGAGTCCTAACCACTGGATCACCAGGGAAGTCCCACTATATGGACTTTTGTGTCAAACAGGACTTCCTTTTTAACCTACATTTACATTATCCTTTGGATAACTTCATTAATGACATTACTGCTGGGGGAGATACATCTTTCTAAATTGTACAGTCCCCAAATACCAGCAAATCACATGGAAAGGATAATTGGAAAGAGTTAGTGTTTGTTCACTTAGCATGGAGAGAACAGAAAGACATCAAAATGTGTTGAGGATGAATAAGTCATTTAACAAGCATTTAGTGGGAAACAATCTGAGCCAAGTGTCTATCCTGGCCATCAGGAAAGATGATTGTGTTTGTGGAACTCATCATGTTTACCCATCTGGCAGGAAGACAGACACTGAATAGTTAACTGCAAGTGCTATTCAATCACAGTTGAATGTGTGTTTTGAAAAAAAGGACACTGTGTGTCATCTCTAAATTAGAATATTAGAACCTTATTCATAAAGTTGTTTTCTAATTTTGGGTATTATTTCTATGTATTTTTCTACTTTATGCACACTTTATTATAGTGCTACTGGAAAGAAAATGAACACTTCAATATACTATGATAATATATTTCTGATTTTAAAATAAATGCACACCAATTATAGTACATGTGAAAATTTCTGAAGTAAATGAAAAAATGACAAATATCTATAAAGCCATAACCCAGAGAGATCAGTGTTTACATTTTGACATATTTCCTTCAAATCATATTTCTGTACATATTAAATATATATATAGTTGATGTCTTACTATATGTTTAATTTTATATCCTTCCTTTTTCCACTCAAGATAATTGCATACACATTTCCTAGAAGATAAGAAAATAAGGTGAAAGATATTCTGCTCATTTTATTCTTTACTCCTACAGAAATGATCTGTCCTATAACTGTTACATGTACTATTTCAGGGTCACTAATCTTACCATAAGACCTAATCAAACATATTTTACAACAGTAAGGAACACTTTGTAGAAGTTGTGCTTTTCAAACTGGTATCCTAAGATGTGTCTCATCCTTTGGGTTCTTTCTCTTCCAGACTTCTCAGATTTTTCTTGGTAAAACACCACTTTTTACAAGTTACTTCCCTTCTCCAGGGTGTGCAGTAGGCTGCCTTTAGATTGGGTTTCCCTGGTGACTTAGTGGTAAAGAAACTGTCTGCCAATGCAAGACACATAGGAGATGAGGGTTTGATCCCTAGGTCAGGAATATTCCCTGGAGAAGGAAATGGCAATCCACTCCAGTGTTCTTGCCTGGAAAATTCCGTGGACAGATGAGCATAGTGGACTGTAGTCCATGGAGTTGCAAACAGCTGGACAAGACTTAGCAACTGAGCACCCAAGCACACCTTTAGATTAGCTCTCAACTCCATCTAGCTTTAAAGGGCCCTCTGTAAGATGCTGTCTTCTTTCCTCTCTCCAGCTCCTGGACACTGACTGCTCCAGGCAGACCTCAGCCAGCCAGTGTGCTCCCCACTTTGTAATTTTAGTGTCTTTCTTTTTCAATTTCCATTTTTAAAAATTTATCTCAACTGTTTCCTTGAGGTCCTCACACACAGTTTTAATGCTTTCCTCTCCTCCCTATAACACTTCCTACCTTGACCCTATTCAATTTGGCTCTGAATCATATATTGCCTTTTACAACTTTTTCTAATTGCTTGATTGGTGAATGTCTTTCTTTCGGATGTTGAGCTTATCAAATTGCTTTAATCTAGGTAGGGCGGCGACTTCCACACTTGGACACCAGCAATCACTCTGTTATACCAGCTAACACCATGGGGCACTTGCCATGTGAAGAATAATATGTTAAGTACTTGACAGACAGTAACTCATTCATTCTTCACAAAAGTCTGTGTCTTTTAGGAATGCTTTTGGCTGCTAATGAGGACCCGAGATGGCTCACAATGCCTAAACAATACAGATCTATTTATAATCTATTATGACAGTAACAATAAGAACAAAAACTGAATGTAGGTGGTTTCCAGCATTGGCTAGGAACTCTGATGTCAGGGTTCTGGTTTGGCATCTCTACAAGTCTTTCCAGCTTCCCATGGTTGCGATATGGCTATAGCATTTCCCCATATCATATCCTCACACAACCTTGCTCAAGGTCAGGCAGGAGGTGTGATGTAGGGCAGGGGGTTCTCTTTGCATATCTCCCTCTTATCAGGAGAGAAAAATTTCCCCAGATTTTCCCCAGCAGACTTCTCCCACATCTCATTGACTAGAACTGGGTTATCTCTCTGCCTTCTAGATGAACAACTAGGTCCTTCTTCCCAAGATCAAGAAAGCTCTGAATAATACTGAAAATCAGGAAGAAAGATGTGAAAAATGAACTGCTCTTGCATTGGCAATGAAATGCTCCAGCTGTGGAGCATGTTAGGAAATGTAAGCTTAGAGAACCTGAGGTATTTGCACAAGATTACCCACTCCAGTATTCTTGCCTGGAGAATCCCTATGGATAGAGGAGCCTGGTGGGCTACAGTCCATGGAGTTGCAAAGAGTCAAATGCAACTGAGCGACTAAGCACAAGGATAGGACATACAACTAGTAAATAGCATCTTTGTTGTTGTTTAGTCACTAAGTCGTGTCCGGTTCTTTTGTAACCCCATTGACTGTAGCCCACCTCCCAGGCAAGAATACTGGAGTGGGTTGCTATTTGTTACTCCAGGGGATCATCCTGATCCAGGAATCAAACTCTCTTCTCCTGCACAGGCAGGTGGATTCTTTACCGTCTGAGCTACCAGGGCTTCCCACTAAATGGCATGAAGATGTTTCAAATCAGACTTTTGGAGTCTCTCAAAATCCACATCTTTGCTCACCACACTATAAGGTCTTTCTAGAGAGTTTTAGCATCTTATTCAGTTCATCAAAAAAATATTCAGTGTCCATTTGATGCTCAGCACTGTTCTTACTGCTGAAAAGGAATGAAGTATATAACCTAGTTAGTGACAGAATCTCAACCCAGGTGAAACAGCTGGAACACACAAGGTTAATTAATCAATAATCATACATTTTTATGTTGCAAGTTCAGCTTGAAAGGGTATGGTTCTATATCGCAGGAATTCACCAAGTTTGGTAGAAGTCAGACTGGACACTATGGAGTGTGAATCAAATCATACAGATTTGATTCAGTGGGAATAAATTGGCTTAGGAGACTGTTGTGCTGCCTATGTGTGGTTAAAAAACAGTTGAACAAATTGAAACAGGAGAGACCTAGACCACTAAGCAATAGCACCCACTAAAAGTTCACTGAGGCAGAGAAGTGGCTGTGAAATTTTATAAAAGGGTCAGTGGTTGCCTGCAAGTTTTCTGTGGTCTAATGGAGAAACCGAGGATTTGAAAGATCACTCTTGAAGTGAAATTTCAGCTCTTTTTCTTTATGTGACCTGACATCTTCCAGAAATTAGTAAACCAAATAATTTGGCTTTTGATGGCCAGATACAGATTCTGAAGAACACACCTATCTCATTGTCCCTTTAATAATAACAAGGGGTTTGAGTTAATTCTGGTGGTTCAGGTGGTAAAGAATCATTCTGCAGTGCAGGGAACCTGGGTTCGATCCCTGGGTGGGAAGATCCCCTGGAGAATGGAATGGCTCTCCTTTCCAATATTCTTGCCTGGAGAATCCTATATACAGAGGAACCAGGAGGTCTACAGTCCATAGGGTCACAAAGAGTCGGACACAACTGAGCGACTAACACTTTGTGTTAAGTCAGCCTCCTCCTTTTTGACCAGAGACTCACATTAGCAAGAAGAGCTAAAGATAAGTCTGGCTCTGTGGATCACAATCAAGCTAAGAAGCTCACACAGGGCTCAAACTCACAGGCTTGGTTTCAAGGACACCCCAGATTGTCAACTCATCTCTTCAAGTGGAGACATGGGGCTTGCTACACCAGCAGAGAAGAAGCACGGTGCTTTTACTTCTTTTCATCCCTATTGCTTTGGGGATTTCCTATGCATAAAAGTTAAGTGTGCCACTAGAGGTTATCTTACTAGGTGAGGTAAGTCAGAAAGAGAAGGACAAATATCATATGATATCACTTATATGTAGAATCTAAAATGTGGAGTGAGTGAACATCTGTGGAACAGATTCAGACCTAGTGATCAGACTTGTGGTTGCCAAGGGGGAGAGAGGAGAGGAAGTGGAATAGACTGGGATTTGAGGGCTGGTAGATGCAAACTATTACATTTAGAATAGGTATATAACCAGGCCTTACTGTATAGCACAGGGAAATTATATCCAATCTCCTGGGATAAGCCATAATGGTGTCTGTGTACGCTCGGTCATCTCTGACTCTTTGTGGTCCTATGGACTGTAGCCTACCTGGTTCCTCTGTCCACAGGATTTTCCAGGCAAGAATGCTGGAGTAGAGTCCAATTTCCTACTCCAGGGGATCTTTCTGATCCAGGGATTGAATCTGCCTCTCTCAGTCTCCTGCATTGGCAGGAGGATTCTTTACCTCTAGTGACATCTGGGAAGCCCATGAGAGCAGAATATAAAAAACAAACAAAAAACTATATATACGTGTAAAGCTGAGTCACTTTGCTGTGCAGTTTTAAATCAACTATGCTTCACTAAAGAAACAAAGTGAAGAGAAGAAAAGCCATCTTTACAATGTGTTGTAAACACTTTTCAATAAGCTCTAACAATATGAATATTTTAAAACTCAGCTTCTCTTTCATTACGCATATCTTTTATCTATTTTTACTCCTCAGATTCCTTTGGTTGTATCTAAAAATCTAGTAATTTTCAGAATCATATTTTCGACATCACAAATTCCAATTAACACCTTAAAATAATTTACCCACTTAAAAGTTAAAATACACAGTGGATTTTCACTGTTTAGTTAAAGATAAAATTTATGTTCTATAAAAGGGCAAATGAAACATTCTTTGGGTGTGGTTTGTGACAGGAGATTAGGGTGGAACCCAGAATTATTTCAGAAATTATAGCTTGAGAAAATGTAAGAGGGTTTAAAATAGAGAATTTATAAGGAAGAAAAGTGGTTTGTTTGTTTTTTTCTGTTCCCAAAGAATTGCTTGGGGGCTGTCTAGATTCAAAAGACAAAGGATTCCATTACTTTTAAGTATTGCAAAATGTCAAAAGATAGAAGAGATGTTGTAGAATTTCTTACTAGGAGAGCAAGTTATAGCGGGGACTGTTGAAACTAGGGCTGACAGATTTTAGCTAATTTTAACAGGCATGTATAGGTATTGCCAAATTCTCAAGTTTCTGAATGATGTCATCTTTCCAACAAATTTCTTAAATGATGTCTTAGCAAACAAGCATTTCTATTCTAATGAGGTCTGAGTAAAATGTTGAATCACTCAAAGGATACAGATAGAGAGAGAAAAAAATGCCATGTGGGAGGGGCAGAGCTTTATAAAACCAGTCATTGCCATGTCTGAACTCTAACAACACTCAGAAGACTGTTTCCTGTCAGGCAGAGAAGAACCAGGTATTTCAGTCATTTCTTTATCTCTATCTATGAAATAGGGTTTTATTTTGCATACTGGTATTATTAATATAATGAAAATTAAACTGTGGGATGTTTTCAGAGGATGAGTAAAAATTTAATGGTGTTTTCTTGTTTAGTTGCTTGTTTGAGAATATTTTGGTTCAAGATTTGAATTAAATTAACTTAGACCTGATCTTAAATCTCAGAGACCAGCAAATGCCTATGTAACATTCATCAAACCAAAATGTACATTCTGGTTGTGATGTCAGTTTTACCAAACAGCTCAGAATGTGTGTATTCTTTACTAGTTAGTATTTGGCACTGAATTTAATGAAAATAGCCAGACCAATTAAAAAGGATTATTTTAGTAACTGAAAGTAATTTATAAATTGTGTATAAATATGATAAAGACAAAAAGAGGACTCAGTTTTCATCTTAACCAGAAATTAAGCAAAATCTGGGTGCTTCAATTCAATACCAGAATACACTCACTGAATTTAGTTTGATAATTGGTCAGTTTAGTGAAAGAGAAAGAACAGCCCAGCTGCTGGATTGGACTGAAGTAATAGTTCAATAAATAATTTAATATCCCATAAACAAATAACTTCATTATGAACAGAATCTAATACAGAAAAGGGTTTTAATTTTGTGAGGGCAAAAGTTGGTAATTTGGAATAGGAAATTTCCTTGAAGTATTGTTTTTTCTGTGTCATTAATTTTTCTGGTCAATTTCAAAATATTTACACTGTGTTACTGCAAAAAAAATTCATATAAAATGCTAGAGCAAACTCAAATCTCACGTTCAGTGCCAGTGAGCAGAAGGACTGTGGTTGTGGGTCTGAGCTCTTTGTCGTCTGTGCCAAGTTTCAGTGGCACGTTTGTCAACTTGTGCTGCAGGAACTGACACGAACATCACAGAGAGCAGCCCCACATATGCTTTTCATCCATTTGTTCCTCTAAAGATGATATTAAATGTTAGTTAGGAGCATAATATCTAGAAATTGTTGAAGTTGTGTAGCTCACTCTAGTGCTAAGAAATCCACAACAGGTGTTTCCTGTTCTGAGAGGTTCTGATGTCACTCAGTGACTTCCATTTTACATGGTCTTAGGCAGATTCCCATTTAAATGCAGGGTGGATGTGTGGTAGAGTCAGAAGACACATACACACACACACACACACACATATTATATATATATATATATATATATATATATATATATATGGAGAATCCCAGGGACAGAGGAGCCTGGTGGGCTGCCATCTATGGGGTCGCACAGAGGCAGACACGACTGAAGCAACTTAGCAGCAGCAGTAGCAGCATATGAAATATATTCACAGATTTCTACAAATATAAACTTCTCAAACCTTATTTGAAACATCTGTAGGAACAGCCCTAGAGCTGGGATCAGAAGCTAGTCTAGGCTTTGAAACTAGCTGTGCTATGGACATCATATTCTCACTGGTATAACAGGAATTACTAGCTTTATCAGACAAGTAATTATACAAGTTAAATAAAACAGTAAGGCTGAAGGAATTCGGTAACTGTGATATAGACACAACACATTATTTTTTATGTCAAATGCAGTTAATTGCACCTATCTTTAAATGTTTAAAAATAAACTTTAAATGTTTTTAAAACAAATAAATACATCTGGGGTGATTTAATTTTGTCCTTACTCATTTTTTAATTTAAAAAAAAATAGTTACAGTCAACTGAAATTCTAACTTGGCATTAAAAGCCCTTACTGTCTTGACACTTAAATTTTGTTAGTGTCAAAGTGACTGACTATTCAGGTCATTATAAAGAATTGGGTATAAGAGGGGCCAACATTAATTAATTAATTAATTGATCTCACGGTGCAGACTTAGTTCTCACGGTGAGATCTTAGTTCACTGACCAAGGATTGAGCTCATGCCCTCAGCAATGAAAGTTCAGAGTCTTAGCCACTGCACCACAGGGAATTCCCAGGCTTAAGCTTATTTTCTAGCTCTGATTCTTTATTTTTTCATACACGATAGAGTAATATTTATGCTATTAATTCTCTGTTTCTGAAATGTTTTTGAGACAATTTGCAAAAAAAGATCTACCCAGGAAGATCATTATAAAGGAAGATTCATTATAAAGATGATTTAAAATGTAGAAGGAAGAGGAAACAATTTTCTGTCACCTAGGTTAATCTGATCTCAGTGATGAAGCAAGCAAAAAAGAAACTGACTTTTAATAACCTTAATAAACCTTCTAGAAGTATCAAAAACTGGCTTCCTTCCTCTTTTTATTTCCTTTTTCTAGCATTTCTCAAATCAGTAGCTGGGTGAAACTCTTACACATAGTAATTAAACTTCAGCAGGTAAAGTTTAAGTGACATTGGATAGAGTGGGTTTCTGAAGCTTGAATCCCTGCACCATTACATACAAACTCTGTGAACTTTTATAAGTTACTTAACCTCTCTGGGCATCAGGATGTAACCTCTATGTACCTCACGCTGATCCTGTGAATATCAAATATTAAAGGAGACAAGAAGACATGAGAGAGTTTCAGGGACAAATTTTATTGAATTTACTATTTTGTCTTGATAAAATACAATTGGGTGCTAACTCACACGAGAAATTTTGATACAAATGGCAATCACTTTCTTCACAAGAAATGTTCATGAACCAAATGTTCACATAAGACACCCATGGACTAGGGAGCCAGGAGCCTGGAGACCCTCCTGAGGGAGCCCACGGCTATAGAGCACCTCCTACAGGGCCGCTCCCAGCGGCTCTGCAGCCACCGTCCCCAGAAGGCTTCCTGTGGAGTGATGAGTGTCAGCGTCACTTGGTATATTTATAGATTTGGGTAAGTACAGGGTGTGTTTGAAGCCATTATGAAAACATAAGATACAATCTGTTGGCTAGAACCAGCAGGTACCCACCTACACCCAGGTGTGTCCAAGCATTTGACTGCATGTGAGTCTTAGGTCATGGAAATGTATCTGTCATTTATCTTCAGATGGTGGATGGTGTGCGTGTGTGTGTGTGTGTGTGTGTGTGTGTGAGTTCCATATATCCAGGACCACCCTCACAGGGAGACCTGGTGCTGACTCCCCTGCTAGGGGCGGTGGAAGGAGGGGGCCTTTCCAGCACTCCCAGTAACAAACTGCTCAGCACAGAGGAATTTTGGAAGAAGGACTGTGGTGTGAGTGGAGGGGGCCCAGGAATGGGAGATAAGGTGATGTGAAATGCCCACTCTTGAAAGTTGAGTCTAGGTCATTTCTAGAAAGGAGTTTGACCATCTCCACTGGGGCCAACAAGAGTATGAGTGCACGTGGCATGCATTTAAATATGTGTGCATTTAAATATGTGTGCATTTGCCTCTAGTGTGCACGATGGTGATGGTTTAGTCACTAAGTCGTGTCCACAGACTCTTGTGACCCTGTGGACTGTAGCCTACTAGGCTTCTCTGTCCATGAGATTTCCCAGGCAAGAACGCTGGAGTGGGTTGCTATTTCCTTCTCCAGGGGATCTTCCCAACCTGGGCATCAAATCTGAGTTTCCTGCATTGCAGATGGTATTCTGCATTTCAGGTGGATTCTTTACTGACTGAGCCACCAGGGAAGGCCCTCGTGTGTGTATCTGTGTGTCTGTATGTGTGATGTGTGTTTGTAGGTACAACACTGAGGTTGAGAGTATGACCCTGGAGGTACCCACCCACCTTCAATATCCAGGCCTGTCCCTTACAGTTGAGTGACATGGGTCACTTTTCTGATGCTCTCTGGGCAGTAGCTTTTTCCTTTGTAAGCACAAGAATAGCAGTGCCTTTCTCACAGGGCTTGTGTAAGGATTACCTGGTTAGTACAGGTGAAATGTTGAACACAGCATCTGTTGTACAGTTAAGAATTCAATCAGGGCTATTTATTGTTGTTGCTGTTATTATCATTATTATGAGGTGGAGGGTCACCACGCATCACAGGACTGTTCTCTGTATCTCAGAATCAGCTGTATAATTTGCAGGATCCAGTGCAAAAGGGAAATGCAGGCAGGACCCTTTGTATAAAATCATTAAGGAATTGCCGGGTTGTGACAGCAGCTCATTGCACCGAGAGTGGAACATTTTGTGGCTGCACAGGTCCCAGGGTCACAATGCTTCTGACCCTATTCAGTGAAGGGAGAATAGAGAGGGAACCCCTGCCCTGTGCAGGGTACAGCCTGTACTATACTGCTGACATCCCTCAAAATGTTGACTCATCTGTTAGAGCTGTTGCTTTTCCTCATTTTCTTTCCAGATTGAGACAATGGAAGAACTTAATGTGGCAAATACAATCTTTGCCCTCAATTTCTTCAAGCACCTGGCAAATACAGGCGCCAACACCCAGAATATCTTCTTCTGTCCCTGGAGCGTCTCCTCCACCATGGCCATGGTCTACCTGGGCGCCCGGGGAAATACTGCAGACCAGATAGCCCAGGTAAGTTTCTGTTCAGGTTCCCAATTGGGACTGAAGGATTCCTGAACTGAATTACAGAACTGATCTGATTATATGCTTGTGGTATCTGGACTAAAACAAAGTCAGTGGCTTGTGGAATCTTAGTTCCTCCACAAGGGATTGAACCAGTGGCCTCAGCAATCATCACAAACCATTACAGCACATGTTACTTAGATTCAAATCTATAAAAGAGCCAAACCACAAAAACCCTCAATGGTTGATATAGCAGGAGGATTATCAGAGTTTCCTGCAATGTTAGAAATAGTTAACAGTGACCAGATCTGACATCTGATAATGTTTATATTTTTCAGAGGATTTGTGTGCTTTATCTCTTATGGGTTTTAAGACAAGTGTCACTGACGGATGAGCAGTGGGACTGAAACACCTTTCCCAGGGGTTCCTCTGGTTTCTGCTCTGTCATCTCAGGCTCCTTCCATTTATGTAAAGAATTCCTCTTAGTGGTTTTGAGAGTTCTACGAAGAGGAAATAAAAATTTAAAAAAAAAAAAACTGTCCCAGAGCTCAGTCTCTGCACTCCGGGGGGGGGGGGGGCACAGAGAGCACCATGACTCTAGAGGGCCTCAGCCAACATTCTCCACCCCGTGAGCTCATGTCAACAAAATGGGGCTGATGGGATGGCCAGTCCTCAACGTCAAGGTGGTCAGGGGTGAGACAGCACTGTGGGGGATTTCTGTCAGGGCCACTGGCCTCCTTCCTTGGTGAATGGACACCAGGTCAGTCAGGAGACCCTTTCATTGAGTCTGGGACTGTGGAAACATGTTGAACTAGTTTGCCTGTACGCAGCAATCAACCTATGGGATGAATGCAGCGCTATTAAAATTCACATGATCCTTCATGTCAATGTAGGGCAAAAGCCACTACAATATTCTTAAGTAATTAGCCTTCAAGTAAAATAATTAATTAAAAATAATTCATGGGATCCTGTCTTCCCTGGGTCCGTGACCAGACAAGGTAATTATACCATTAAAATTCTTTCCTAGTCCTGTTTATATAGACATTAGCACTGAATGCTATGAGTACAAGCTCTGGTTTCCCACAAGCAGGGATGCTGCTTTCAGTCACACCAGAATGCTGCTGGCTACTATTGAGTTTCTCGTAAGAATCGCACCCAAGTGTGTGAATACAGATAGATGGATACAGTCGTCCAGGTACATGATGACCCATTTAAAGCAGGACTTGTTTGGAGTGGCTCACACAGAGTGTTAGCCAGTCTCACCGCAGGAGGAAAAAGGATGTGAGCTTTGCTCTCTGTGTTTGTGGCAGTTTAAACATGAAGACTTAAGACAAAGCCCCATTGCTCAACTCTCTGATACCAGCCAGATTTTGTAAAACACCTTCCCCTTTATTTTCTTTGCCTTGAAAAAAAAAGAAAGGCAGTGAACTCCATTAAAAACTTTAGAAAACATCAAGGACTTCATTTTTTATTTTTATTTAGTTTTTGGGCATGCTGTGAGGCATGTGGAATGTTAGTTCCCTGCCCAGGGCTCGAACCCATGCCCCCTGCATTGGAAGCATGGAGTCTGAACCACTGGACCACCAGGGAAATCTTTTACAAAGTGCTCTAGGTGCTAAAAGTAAAAACCTTGATTTTGATACCAGAGGAAAAGTAACTTATTGGTCACTCAGGTACAACACAGTTTTTCTGTGTTTGGAAAGTATTTTCTGTACATGGGACAAGGATTTTATATGCAGTAGTTTTCTTGTAACTCTGCTACATGGGAAGAAGGTGAAAGCCTGGACTTTGGGGACAGACCTGCCTGTCTTTGGTTGATGGCTTTGCTACTTACTAGGTGTGTAAATGAAGACATTTAAATGCTCTGAGCCTCAGCTTTCTTTTTTTTTTTTCTTTTATTTTTTAAGAACAGCTTTGCTGATTTATAATTCACATTTCATAAAATTCACCCATTTAAAGTTTATTCAGTAGTTCTTAGTATATTCACAAGAATTGTACAGCCATCATCACAATCTAATTTTAGAATATTTTCATCTCCCCTAAAAGAAACTCTGTATGGTCTATGCCTATACCACCCTGGACCTTCCTGATCTTGGAAGCTAAACAGGGCTGGGCCTGGTTAGTACTTGGATGGAAGACTTTCTGTACCTATGAACTATATTAATTTGATCATACGTAATGTGGATGATTAACCACATATTTTGTACATTGGTTACAGACCTCTCAAATACCATTTGATAACTCAGAAGAGTCTAGTGGCAACTGTCTTATTTTTAAAATGTAAATGAAAATGTGTATTGGGCAAGATGGGTATGAAGATTACAGTTAACTGGAGAGGTACATGGTGGAACTAATTGTTTTCTTAGCTGATACTTACAATGCCCCATCCAGGCATCTGAATGTTTTAGGAATTTATCCACAGAATACAAAATCCTATGAGGTAGGTGCTCTGATTACCATACTCACTTTACAGATGAGAAGATCAGGGCAGGAAGAGGCCACACAAAGTTTGGAACAGGTGTAGTTGGTAAGGCTGGAGCGGTTGTAATGGAAAAAAGGGTAAATAGAATAAGTACATACCCTCTTACAGAGCACAAACAATGTGAGATTTGCAGGAGTATTTTTACCCAGCTCTTATCTTTAGGATAAGGCCACAGACTGGCCCAGGGCAGGCTACCTCTCTGGGCAGGGTGCCTGCCTCAGCCTGGCTCAGGATCATTTCACATGCCCCACACCTGCAAGGACTCTTGCCGTGACTCAAAAGGGCTTCAGTGCTGCCCAGAGACCCTGACTTATGGGTCAGCTTCCTTAAAAGGTAGGCCAACCAGAGAAGCTCTTAAACAAAATAGTCCCCCTTGTGCAGTGGCAGTCAGAGAGTATTCTGAAAACTGCTTCTTTTCAGAGAGTATTAGGTAGGAACTTATAACATATGATCTGAAGAGCAGAGAAAGATCCCAGAAATCCTAACACCTCTCCTTCCAGCCTAGAAATTCACCATCTGCTGGACAAACTTGCATTCCTTCACTTGGCAGAACCTCCACCATCAACGTATTTACCAATAAGCTCCTCCCTGCCTGGGGCCCTATAGGGCTGGGACCCAAGAGATGCTGGAGGTAGGGATGGGTGGGTGGCAGCAGGGCCAAGCTGAGGAGTCTACAATATTGGAGAGGGGACCTGAGTACCTTCCAGGACAAGTCTGCACCTGTTAGCAGCTGTTAACAGCTTCACTGTTAGCTGGATCTGCCACGTACAACATAAAGAAATTCACATTGGGACTTCCTGGTGGTCCAGTGACTAAGACTTTGTGCTCCCAATGCAAGAGGGCCTGGGTTTGATCCCTGGTCGGGGAACATGTGGAAACGAAAGATCCTGCATGCCTCAGCTAAAGATTCTGTCTGACTCAACCAGGGGCAGCCAAATAAATCCATAAATGAAAATAAATATTTTTAAAAAGAAATTCATATTTTCATCTCACTCCTGCCATCTGCCCCCAACACGGACAGAAGTGGGGGATTTCTTCATGTGTGGAAATGTTTAAATGATCCCTGGTAATACTGAGCAAGCTGTTTTTGTGCTTAAGATAGCTGTGGCTGCTCATTTTTGACAGATTAGAAGGGTATAAAGGGCTCCCCTTGTAGCTAAGTCAGTAAAGAATGTGCCTGAAATGCAGGAGACCCTGGTTCGATCCCTGGGCTGGAAAGATCCTCTGGAGAAGGAAATGGCAACCCACTCCAGTATTCTTGCCTGGAGAATCCCATGGACAGAGGAGCCTGGCAGGCTACAGTCCATGGGGTTACAAGAGTTGGACACAACTTAGTATCTAAACCGCCACAGAAGGGTATATCATGTAAGGCCACTGAATAGGGAGATGAAAGGTCAGGAGTTAACCTTAATACTTCTTTCAAGGCAAATATGAGTTGGGTGATAATTTAATTAAAATGTTATAAATCATCTCATAATAAAAAAAAATTATTGTCAAAATGGCCAGTATTTGAATTAGTATAAAATAACTCATGCTAATTCCTATGAAGGGAATCTCACTGACTTGTTGTCCAGACACAAAGGCAGGGAACTAGACGCAGGACCACTAAGAGGTACCTGACAACTGTTGGTTTAAAAGCTAAATAATGCAGCAGAAAAATGTACCAAATTTTCTCGAATTCCAATTTAGGTGCTTCAGTTTAACCAAGTTGGAGTCCACAAAGGCACCCCAGTGACCCAACAGAGTCTCACCAGTTGTGATTTCATGCAGCAGATCCAGAGGGACACCTATCCTGATGCTATTTTGCAGGTATCTGACTCATCCGTTCCTAGTTCTTTTGTGTTTCACTTCCAGAAACTTCTTGTTATAAAGTCACAATATTTATGAAGAAACCTAGTACAATGTCCACTTTTCACAGTAGAAAACTAAGACTCACAGTCCTTGAGTGAATGTCTTATGGTCACTCTGATAAGGAAGGGCAGAGCTGGGGTAGAATCCAGGTTTTACGACTTCCAGGTCAAGACTGTTTCTAAATTCTGTCACATCACTCTGCCATTAGTTGGTATGTATAATTTATTCTAAAGCCATCGTAGAGACTCCTAGAATACATGTGTGAATGCAGATTCCCAGAGTCAGCGGTGTCAAGTAATTGAGGAATGGAGATGGCCAGGCTTGGTGACTTCAGGAGACGTCTCTGACCTTCACATATCCTTTATCTCCTCTCTATCGATCTATCCAGGGCCTCCCCGATGGCTTAGTGGTAAAGAATCCGCCTGCAATGCAGGAGAAGCAGGACATGTGGGTTCAGTCCCTGGGTGGGAAGATCCCCTGGAGCAGGAAATGGCAATCCACTGCAGTCTTCTTGCTAGAGAAATCCCATGGTCAGAGGAACCTGGTGGGCTACAGTCCAAAGAGTCTCAAAGAGCTGCACACAACCAAGCAACTGAGCATGAGCACACATCTATCTGTCTATTGTCGCCATTATGATCATCATCTACTATCAATCAGTATCTATCTGTCTCTCTATCTATCTCCCTATCTGCTGATCTATCTTCATCATAATTAGCAACTGAACAATAGCAATCTATCTACCTATTTATCATCATCTACTGTCTATCTAACTATCATCCATTCATCTAATTTATCTCAGGTTAATAATCTTTTCCCAGTAATTCACTTCCATAAACACCAGCGATCCAGCTACATTATAAGAACCTAGAGTAGATGGGCTGCTGTTGGTAAACAACTTCCACTATCACACCCCTGAGTTAGGTCATGAGGAGATATCTCTCATGGTATCTCCTTCCTGGGAACGCTGACACTCCACCTGCCTGTCCTGGTATCTCTTCCTTCCTGGGAACGCTGATGCTCCACCTGCCTGTCACCCAGGGAATTACAGACTCAAGATGGAGACAGGGCCTCTTCAATATGGCGATTCTGCCAGGTGTGGGTGGACAGCAGGTGGTTCATCTTCAGGGCTCTGACCTCGACTTCACCCAGCCGTTTCTGTGACTAAGCCCTGTGTCTGTCATCGTGCTTGCAAACTTCAGGTTGAGGATTGGAACTCCCCTCGATTTTATGTTTTCTAAACTCCAGATTTTCCATTGCACAGACTACCCCTTAATTATGCCATGGGACATGTTGAAGTTAAATAAATATTTAAAGAACATTTCTAAGGTAACATTTTAATATAATAAAAATTGCTTAGTGACTTTATAGTTTAGCTAAAGTATCAAAGGAGCCTGACTTTTTCTAGGATCTCAGTTCTGTCACAGTTAAATCCTATCCATAGGCAGAGCAAAATCTGAAACAAGTTAAAAATTGTCTGATAAATTTTAATGTACTACATCCATATCAACAGTATTTCCTCGGAGTTACCTTCAAAGTGACAAAAAAAATGTATATTTTAATACATCATTTTATTGATATCCTAGAAAAAAAATACTATTGCTTCAGAAATATCGTGTTTAGGAGTCCTGAGTTATATAAAACGAAACCCTCCTCTTCTTTTAAGGCACAAGCTGCCAGGGAAATCCATTCATCCTTCCGTTCTCTCAGCAACGCCATCAACGCGTCCACGGGGGAGTATTTATTGGAAAGTGCCAATAAGCTATTTGGAGAGAAGTCTGCAAGATTCAAGGAAGTGAGTGAAACCTGCGATTTAAATGGCAGGGCCCCAAACTTGCAATTAGGTCACTTTCGAAGCTGTTTTCTCTGATTGATTCCCAGTGGGTCAGAATTCCTCTTGGGCTCGCTAAGGCTCCCCGAGTCCATGGGACAAGATACAACGCAGCTATGCTTACGCTCCCTCCGTGGGTGCTTCCTCTTTCTACTGTAAAAATCCCACGTGTAAAGTCACAAGTCAGGAGGTGGGCACAGCTATTCCCAGAATCGCTAACCCCACGCCCAGCCTCCTCTCCTGTACTCTGTTCATAACGCACAGTATGCACGAGAACAAATGCAGTCTGGACTGGATTGGGGCGGGGGGTGGTTAAGAGAGCGCATAATCAGCCCCCCAGCCACCCTGCTACCCGTTCTTCAGGCTCCCCAATCTTAACAGGAAACCTGTAATTTACAATTACACCATGGCTTGTGGGGTATCCAGGAGAAGGGCATGGCAACCCACTCTAGAATTCCTGCCAGGAGAAGTCCATGGACAGACGGAGAGTGGTGGTCCACAGTCCATGGAGTCACAGAGTCGGACCCGACTGAGCGACTAACACTTTCACTTTCACTTGTTGGGTGTATATTCTATGTACCCTTTGTCATTATTGTTTTCACTTTAAAGGAATACATGCAACTCTCCAAGAAATATTACTCTACAGAACCCCAGGCAGTGGACTTCCTAGAATGTGCAGAAGACACCAGAAAAGATATTAATTCCTGGGTCAAGACCCAAACTAAAGGTAAAACCAAAGAAATAGTTTCTGCTCTTCTTTCCAGGTAGAAAACTGATTTTTTTTTTTTTTTTAAGTCCTTAAACTTAACCCTTACTCCCAACCTTAGTTATTTTGGCTAATGTAACCTGATACTTGTTGAGCTTTGTGGTGTTTTAAGTGAGAAAAAAAAATAAATAAATAATGGAGGCATCCTAATAGAAGATATATATTCAGTACTTCAATAATCTGGTTTTGGATTATTACCTTAGAATAGAATGTAAGAGGCAGATCTTTTCTAACATAGGAAATTTCAGTATTGAAATAATTGTGACTTTATGTTTACTATGAACAAAAGCAAAGAACAAAGGCACAATTGTCAACTGAGTAATTGGTGTGAGAATATCAGCAATGGAAAAAGGAGAGATCATAAAATTTTAACTCTTTCTTCTATCGCACCATTCAGAGTCAGTATGTTGTCAATTTCTTTCAGTCCCTGCTTTATCTCATTGATCATCTAAGCTATTTCTACCTTGGTTACACATGTCCTCAGTTCTTAACTGACTCATCCAAGATGCCACTATCTGTTAGTGGTACATCTGGGGTTCCCTCTTCTTCTGAGCCTTCGTCTAATTCTGGAATTCTTCAATTTAATGCTCAAAGAGTTTGATAACTTAATGCAGAAAACATATTTTCACTTATCTCCTATGTTGATTTATTTACTTTTAAACACGTTTTTATTTGGCTATGATGGGTCACCGTTGTGGCATGTGAAATATAGTGCCCTCACCAGGGATTGAATCTGGGCCCCTGGCATTGGGAGCATGGAATATTAGCCGCTGGACTACTAGGGAAATCCCTACATCCTATGTTTAAAACATTATTTCAAGCCATAGTATGCTATCCTGCTTTCTTAGCTACCATAATAGAAAAACTTGTATTAAGTTCTGTAGAATTGAAAAAAAGTATTATCGTTTCTCTGAAAATAGTTGACCTACTTCAGTTCTTCATTTCTAGATTTTTAAATTACTGTTTTAAAAGACTGACACACCACTGACAAAAAGAAAGCAGAAAAAGTGAAGATTTAACAGAAATGAAAGTCAAAGTGGATTGCAAAATTAAAGAGACACATGAAAGCTTTGCTTTTTTGAGAACAGCAAGAATTTCTCTTCTTTCTAAGCATTTGTGGTGAATGGCTATAAATCAATCAGTGGAATTGCAAAAATGCCAAATAGTCATTTGGACTGATTTTTATAGTAATTTGAGAAAATATTTCTTTATTCCTTGTTATGATCAAATACTATGTGTCACAAAGTTAAATAACGTCCCAGCAGATTTCCAAGTGAAGTGAAGTGAAGTTGCTCAGTCTTGTTTGACTCTTTGTGACCCCATGGACTGTAGCCCACCAGCCTCCTTCATCCATGGAATTTTCTAAGCAAGAGTACTGGAGTGGGTTGCCATTTCCAAGTAGTAACCAAGCATCTTTATTGCTAGGGGGTATACTGAATGAAGATATTGAATAACTATACTGAAACTGGTCAGACTACAGTGACCTTTTCGCTTGAGTCCCGTAACTGTCGGTAGAAATGGAAGATGGTGGAATTCTGACTGGCTCTCAAGCACTGTGACCTTGGAAAGGTTATTAATATCTCAGTATAGTGTCCATTTGTGTGGTTGTTCAGTTACTAAGTCTTGTCCGACTCTGCCACCCCATGAATTGCAGGGTGCCAGGCTTCCCTGTCCTTCACTATCTCCTGTAGTTTGCTCAAACTGATGTCCATTTAGCCAGTGATGCCATCTAACCATCTCATCCTCTGTTGCCACCTTCTCCTCTTCCTGACAATCTTTCCAGCATCAGGGTCTTTTCCAATGAGTCAACTCTTCCCATCAGGTGGCCAAAGTATTGGCGTTTCAGTTTCAGCATCAGTCCTTCCAAAGAATATTCAGGGTTGATTTCCTGCTTGTGTAAATTGACACTAATAATACTTCCTTACTAGAGTGGTTGTGAGGTTAAATAAAGTAATGTGGTTGAAATATTGCAGAGCAGATATTCACTATAAATAGGCTGTTTCTTAAACTAACTTAAAAAAATTCACACTCAGATATTATTATTTCTGGGAACGTTTTTGGGCTCAATCATTCACTCCCTTCTCTGTGTTGTCACAGTTCTCTGCATTATTCAGCTCTCTTATAGAACTTATTGCACTTTTTTTTCCTAAATGATTTAGAATGTTGCTCCAATATTCTAAGCCTCCCCAGGACAATTCTTCCTTTCTTACTTAATGGAATCTGTGCCATTCCTTATGTAGGTCTAGCACAACTTCCAAAACATTGTTTTTGGGTGAATCAGTGAGGCCCATGGGCTGTCTAGACCAGATCCAGAAGAAGCCCTAGTGACTTACTGGGGAAATGCACTATTATATTCCTTGTTAGTGTTAGTCACTAAATTGTGTCCATCTCTTTGCGATCCCATGGACTGCAGCCCACCAGGCTCCTCTGCCCATGAAATTCTCCAGGCAAGAATACTGGAATGGGTTGGCATTCTCTTCTCCAGGGGATCTTCACCACTCAGGAACCAAACTCGGGGCTCCTGCATTGCTGGAATATTCTTTACCATCTGACCACCAGGGAAGCCCATTATATTCCTTGAGTCTCTTTTTCACTCCCATCTGAATGAACTAACTTCATATAACTACAAAACTCTGAGAAAACAGTATAAAAGGAATTTAAAATTTTCTGGGACTTTTCTGGCAGTCCAGGGGTTAAGACTCTGCACTCTCAAAGCAAGGGATGCAGGTTCAATTCCTGGTCAGGGAAATAAAATCCTGCATGCAGCACAGTGTGGCCAAAGGAAATAAATTTTAAAAAGAAACTTTAAAAAAAATTTCCAAGTCTGATAGTAATTCTAAGTCATAATTATATTACTTCTTCATTTTCTCTTGAATTTTGTAAACCTGAAAATTTTGGTCTCAGTTTTACTTATGATTTAAATAAATTAAGAGAAAAATTTGAAAGTGACTATCAGCATCTCTGCAGAGTATGATAAATGTGGATGCTGAGCTTGATGGTGACTCAAAAGACTCAAGAAATCATAATGACTTCATAATTGTTAATCATGAAACCTAAACATATATCATATTTTCTGTAGGCAAAATCCCAAACTTGCTACCTGAAGGTTCTGTTAATGTAGACACCAAGATGGTCCTGGTGAATGCTGTCTACTTCAAAGGAAGGTGGAAGACTCCGTTTCAGAAGAAATTAAAGGGACTTTATCCTTTCCGAGTGAACTCGGTATGAAACAATGACAACAAATTGAATTTTCTTAACATAGAGTTTAAGGCCTTTGACAAAATAGAGAAAGAATAATTAGGGACCACTCATTGATACCCATACATGATTTGCTGTTAATAGTTATAAGTTATGTACACTAGATAGTTTATTGACTATTTCAGGTTACTGAATAGCACTCAGTAGTTTTCTGAGAGGCCTTATGAGTAGTGGTGAAGATCATGGGCTTTATAATTACACAATCTGGACTCACATTTAGGCTCTACTACTGACCAACTATGATGTTACTTGTGGTTCATGCACTCCATTTTTTTGATTAGTGAAACTAGTATGATAGTTTCCAACCCAAAAGGTTATTATAAAGATTCAGTGAGATTTTGCAGAGTTCTTGACCCCTAGTAGGTACTGAACAAATGTTTTAGTATTATTATAATTATAACTGTCCATCTTATTACTAATGGGTACTATCTTGAAAATAACAAAATAGATCAGAATCACTGTGAGAATATACAAATAATAAATTTTTATTTTTAAAATATATTTTGACATTTCTAAACAAATTTTAAAACAAATTTTTAATTTTTGAAAAACATATTTCTTTAGCATAAAAGCATAACCCATTCTCTTTTATGTCTGATTGTAAATCTTTGACATCTTACTATCAACTTTCATATTTTACTTTTTAATTACTTTAGACTCAGCGCAAATCAGTAGAGATGATGTTCCTGAATGAAAAGCTAAACATTGGATACATAGCAGACCTGAAGGTCCAGATTCTAGAACTCCCATATGCTGGCGATGTCAGTATGTTCCTGCTGCTCCCAGATGGAATTGCTGAATCCTCTACAGGCTTGGAGTTGGTAAGAGTTCCAGCTTCCATTGTTTTAAACTTCTGGGGCCAAACTCACCTTTGCACATGTCTGCTGCTGTTGCTATTTAGTCGCTAAGTCAGGTCCAAAATTTTGAGACCCCCTGGACTATAGCCCACCATGCTCCTCTGTCCATGGGATTTCCCAGTCAAGATTACTGAAGTGGGTTGCCATTTCCTTCTCCAGGGGATCTTCCCTATTCAATCCACCTGCGTTGGCAGGTGGATTCTTTATCACTGATCCATCTGCGAAGCCCTTGCATATACCTACAACTCCAGGAGTTGGTGATGGACAGGGAGGCCTGGCGTGCTGCGATTCATGGGGTTGCAAAGAGTCAGACATGACTGAGCGACTGAACTGAATTGAACACCTGAGGAAATGGTGTGCAGTTTGAATACATGAACTGGTTTGAGAGGAACTGTGCCAGCTTTCCCACTGTTGTTCATCAGTCTTAAACACATGTTATACATGCTATCTTCTTGCAAAAGTTTTGCCAACTGTTAAATTTTAATATTACCTAAAATATAGTGAAGTCATTGGTTGTCAACATTAGAGGTTGCTGTCCTTCTCTGCTAAGCATTCATTGTTTTTTTTTTTTTATGCTTTGGATTCGTAGCTGGAAAGTGAAATCACCTATGACAAACTCAACAAGTGGCTCAGTGAAGACACCATGGCTGAGGATGACGTGGTGGTGTATATCCCCGAGTTCAAATTAGAAGAGCGTTATGAACTCAAAACCATTCTCACAAGCATGGGCATGGGCGATGCCTTCAGCCAGGGCCGAGCCAATTTCTCAGGCATGTCGGGAAACAATGACCTGTTTCTGTCCGAAGTGTTCCATCAGGCTTCAGTGGAAGTGAACGAGGAGGGCACTGAGGCTGCTGCTGGCACTGGGGCCATCATGACAGGAAGAACAGGCCACGGAGGCCCGCAGTTCGTGGCAGACCATCCTTTCCTCTTCCTTATCATGCACAAGATAACCAAGAGCATCCTCTTTTTGGGCAGATTTGCCTCACCCTAAATTGAAAGTTTCTGTTTCTGCACAGGAATTTGTAAAATGAGTGTAAGCCTCAGGATTTATGCAAGTGCCAAAACTTCTCTCCATGTTTCTGTTTTTCTGAAAAACTTTTATTACACACTACCTAGATAACACAGACATAGCGTGACATCTGTGAATCATAACATTACCCCCTTATCAATCATTTGGCCTCCTAAAATGGGATGATATCTCATTTAGTTCTTTCTAACTCTTGGTTTATTTTATAGCATTAACTTTCACTGTATTATTTATTTTTTTATATACTGTTTTTTTTTATTATGGTCACTGCCTAGTATAGTTGATACATTTACAGAAGCCAGTTATCACTTATTTTTCTTTCTAAGGAAAAATATGTATTTGTGGGCTTCCCTGGTGGCTCAGAGGATGGAGAATTCACCTGCAATGCAGGATACCCAAGTTCGATCCCTGGGTCAGGAAGATCCCCTGGAGAAGGAAATGGCTACCCCCTTCAGTGTTCTTGCCTGGAAAATTCCATTGATGGAGCCTAGCAGGCTACAGTCCATGGGGTTATAATAAGTCAGACATGATTTAGTGACTAAGCATGCATGCATATGCATTTGTTCTTATAATGAAGGATAAGTAGGTGGCCTTCCATGACCTTTTGTAATAGAAACCTAGAAGAAAGCATTGAACAACAGGGAAGTACATATTGTGTGCATTTCTAAACAAATGTCTAATATTATGTATCATATACACATGGCTGTAACTTATGTAAGGTTGCTAAAATATAGAAAATAAACCTATTTTCACAAACCATTTGCTTGTTTACATTCTACTAGGTCTTTAGGTTATAAGACCTCCTTATCTTGTTTCTCAGAAATCAGTCATCACCGCTCATCTGTGAGACCCATGCAAACAGAATAAAGGAGCCAAGGGAATAACCAACTGCTTTGCAAGGGGCCCCAGTGTTGGGGGTAGGGTGGAGTTGTGTGAAAAATTTATTAGAACTGCCTTCTCACAGCAGAAAAACATATAACAATTCAAAATGATAGTCTGGGTCAGAGTCCTTTGGGGACCCCTGTATTCAAATCAGGACATCAGGAATAAACACCAAGTCTAGTGGCTGCAGACATAGCATCAAGGTCATAATCACTGAGTGAGTTGACAGAGAGTTCAGAGGGGTAGAGATGAGCTGGGCACAAGGGTAGAAGGAAAATATAAGTCGACTTATTTTAAGTGTGTTTGCTTCAAATAGCACTGAACACTTTAGAGTGGATCAGCAGCAGAGAAGAACGTAATTTAAGTCTTGAGAACTAAGGAAGATCTAAGGATTAGGGAGTCTGACCTGGCTGCAGAAGTGTGGCTTGGATACTGAAAATGCATTCCAGGCTTCGGATACTGAAAATGCATTCCAGGCTTTGACCTCTTTATGATGAAAGCCAGGGATGGGTGACCCACTGGAGCATGGTGGCTAAAGAGGTAGCCTCATGACTTTGACTTAACTGCACCCGAATCCCAGTTCAAACACTTATGTGTCCTCTTAATTATAAGCTGGGAATGATGCTTCTTCACGCTTCAGTTTTATTTCATTGTAAACTAGGGAAAACAGTGCTTTTCTCATAAGTTTGCTCTGATGGTGGTATGAATTCATATCTAACAAGAAATTAAACAAATTCTTAGCATATAAATACTAGTGATTATAGTCATTTCCTTAGTTGGCAATAAAACTGTCTCAATGTCAGATGATCAAGCATAGCATCCCAGAAAATTATTCAGTTAATTTTTTAAGGCTTGAATTATGGTTTATTTCCTCAAAATCAGATATTCTTAAAAATTATAGGTTCTTCCTTGCATTCTCCTACTTACTTTTAGATTCATTTAAAAAATGTATATTATCAATTCATTCAGGAAGGTAATAAGTAGTAACTTTCTGAATCATTGTGAGGTTCTGAGTCTTAAGATATATATCACCTTCATTACTGAATTAGAGCATGAGCACAGAATTCTAGGTTCAAAGTATTCTTCACACTTTGTTGTTGTTCAGTTGCTAAGTTGTGATCAGTTGTGTCCGACTCTTTCCTACTCCATGGACTGCAGCATGCCAGGCTTCTCTGTCCTTCGCTATCTCCCTGAGTTTGCTCAAACTCATGTCCATCCAGTAGGTGATGTCATCCAACCGTCTTATCCTCTGTTGCCCTCTTTTCCTGCTCTTCACTCTTTCCCAGCATCAGGGTCATTTCCAATGAGTCAGCTTTTCTCATCAAGTGGCCAAAGTATTAGAGCTTCAGCTTCAGCATCAGTCCTTCCAATGAGTATTCAGGGTTGATTTTCCTTACAAGTGATTGGCTTAATCTCCTTGCAGTCCGAGGGACTCTCAAGAGTCCTCCAGCACTACAATTCAAAAGCATCAGTTCTTCAGTGCTCAACCTTCTTTACGGTCCAACTCTCACATCCATACATGACTACTGGAAAAACCATAGCTTTGACTCTAGGGACCTTTGTGGACAAAGTGATGTCTCTGGAGTTTTGCTTCTTGTAGTTTTAATAGT